>NC_139594.1:16684899-16889899 GCF_946808225.1 Silurus aristotelis
AGACAGTATAGTCATTCAAAATATTTCATATATTATATTATGTTGAATGTCAGTGATTTAAAAGAAATGGCAAAAGAATGCAACTGGAAAAGAGTAAGACAGTAAATGATAAACATAATGCTGTGCTGGATATTCTCCAGAACCCCCCTTTTCTTGTATTTTCTCTCCTGCCTTACCTGGTTTCTCACAGAAGGTTAGCTGCTCAAAACCTGCAAGAAACTATTTGACTAGTGAAATAACCAAAATTCCTGATTATATGAAATTCTTATTCTCTATAATAACTATCATGGCTTTGGTCACAGATCAGCTTTACTAAAAATGGCTGCTCTATAATCCTTCAGAACCACACCAGCACACAATTGTTCACATATCACCTGCAACTTCAGCCATCAAACACCATTTTGCATTTCCAATAGATACTGTATGTCAGAAAATGTCTTAATTGGAATTCTGAATTCTTAGGAATTCTGTATGCCAGGGGTTATTATGGGTTAATTAACAATGTAAAGCTATGTACAAATCACCTAGGCATTTAAGACTGTATAAATATTCTCGTTAAAATGGACTGTCACGTGCTAATCAAGAATGTGCCAGCTTACAGCTCATGCTAGGGCTATATTTTAAATTACATTCGATGTCTGATTAAAAAAAAAAAAATCGGATCAATTGTTCATCACATAGATTGGATAGATTTGAATTTCAACCAATCGGTTGTTGTGCAGCATAATCCAGATCACTTCATTAACAAGTCAATTATTCAAAATGTTATATTTGTATAGCTTTTCCTTTATACGTATCTCAAATATCAGGCAAATGTGTCAAACTGGGATGGGCTTTTTTTCCCCCTTAGACATTATGTAACACTGGAAGGAAGCCAGGGTTGACTTGCTTTGTGGTTCATTTTAGTGGTTAAGCAGTTTTTAATGCAGTGGAGCCAAACATCATACACACACACACTGTATAGATATTGTGTTGAAATGTTCAATATAAAGGAAAATATTCAGCAGTCTCCATAACTCAATTGTCTTTTTTTTCCCCTCAGTGGAATGAGGTATGCTGCATTCGTGCCCATGAATGCTCAGGTCTACTTAGCCTACTTAGTCTTACAGTAACCTTTGTAATAAAAATAACCTATACAATTTGTGATGTATGTCAATCTAGAACTGATCAATGCTAGAACATGGTCGTCATTCCTGGTTAAAATTCACACACAACAAGCATGCACACACACACACACACACACACACACACACACACACACACACAGACGAGCAAGCAATAATAGCGTAGCATGGGTTAGCCAGGATTTAGCAGGGCAAATGCAAGTAATCAGTCCTAGACCATCTTTATCCCTTTATCCTCTCTAGTAGAGCTGTAGACTGGCTGAATTTGCTCAGCCAGGCATGGGTGTCACTGCATCAGCTTTGGTCTAAGAGTTACAGCAAACAGAACCACTAAAGAGATTCATATAGACGTCAGAATGTATTCCACAAAAACATACTGTATGTTTGTTTCATATACAGCGATCAGGCATACAGTAAAATTATGACATTATCACATTGTGTTTGGTGGAGTGAATAACACTGATTATCTTTTCATCATGGCACCTGTTAGTGGGTGGATAGTTTATTATGCAGCAAGGGAACATTTTGTCCTTAAAGTTGGAGTTAGAAGCAGGAAAAATGGGCGAGCGTAAGGATTTGAGCGAGTTTAACAAGGGCCAAATTGTGATGCTAGACGACTGGGTCAGAGCATCTCCAAAACTGCAGCTCCAGATGTTCCCAATCTGCAGTGGTCAGTATCTATCAAAAGTGCTCCTTGGATGGAACGGTGGTGAACCGGCGACAGTGTCCATGTGGTCCGATCTAACAGACGAGCTCCTGTAGCTCAGAATGCTGAAGAAGTTCATGCTGTTAATGCTCAACAGGTCAGAACTGTTTTGGCAGCAAACGGGGGACCAACACAATATTAGGCAGGTGGTCATAATGTTATGCCTAAGCGGTATAAGTACAATGTGATTATAGTGCACTTATAGTGGTGTCCTATCTATGGTAACGTCATGCTATGGATTGTACCTATTCATTCATTAATCTAAACTAAATGCCTTTTTAGGTTTGGGATTGTGATGAGGCAGGAACACACCCTGAAATTGAATGCAATTTTCCTGCAGGTTACCTGTAAATAATGTGAATTTTATGAGCACAAATTTATACTGTTGCTGCCTTAAAGCTCAAAGGTCCCTGGTTCAATCATCAGCTTGTAGGTTGATGTCTGTGGCAAGTTTCTGTTCCTCTCAAGTCTGTGTTGGTTTCTTCTGAGTTTCTTCTGCTTCCTCCCAACATCTAAACGCACGCATGGTGAATTGGTAAATATATTGGTGTATATATGTGTGAATTGGTGACTATATGTGCCCTGTGATATCCCATGTGGGGTATTTAAATGCCTCAAATGGGTCAGGATAGGCTTTGGATTCATTATTACTGTGACCAAGATAAAGTGACCAGGATAAAGTTTATACTTAGTGACTAACTTTTTTTTAATATACAGCATACAAGATACATATTCTACTCTGTTTAAAACTATCCCCAAGCTTTATGGTGATCCCAGTTTGTCTCCCTGTACCACATGATATACTTCCCTTCTTGCACGATGTCCTTTAAAATTGCTTATTGTATATAAAAAAGCTTATTTTTTGCTTTGAAAATGTTTGCGTCAGATCCAAGTGTCCATAGAGATTAGGTGATTAATGAGGAACGAAGCTGCAGGGTACAGATTTTCGTTATTGCCAAATACAAGTACAAGTAAGGATGTGACCTGCATGAACAGCCCAGTTTTGCGACATTTTGGGATATAGTCATGAAATTTATTTTATTGATAATCTGTTCATAGACACAAATCTCCCTTTTTTTTCATGTCATTGAGGACGACTTTCTATGTAATGAATTTCAATAGGATGTATTTTCGATGCCTCCACCACCACTGGATACCACAGATATTGTATTGCTTTTTTTCTCGTTTGTTATCGATTATTTAATGTTTTTAATCTCCACATTTAAGCAGGAGATTTTATCCTTGTTTTATTGCTTTATATTTAGTAAGGTACTCGCTATTGTAAACCATCGTCAGACGTTCCTTCCAGTCAAAATACAGTAAATATATTCTCCCGGTTAATTAAAGAGCCTGTGTTAATTAGAGACACATTTATTACAATATTTTCCTAACCCTTACGCTAAACCTAACCCTAACAGTATATTTTCTGCCTTATTCTCTTATAAAAATGGATAAAAATATTACCTTTCGCATTTCTCTCACCATTCTTAATGATCCTCTTTATCCCATAGCAATGGAGGCAGTCGTGCTAAGTGACACGTAAAAAGGAAATTCGTGTCCATGAACTCAAATCAATAGATTACATTTTGTGACAATATCACGAAATGCGGTGAGGTGCGTTGGCACGATTAAGAAATCTGATCTTTCAGATTATATACCAGCTGTTTTGTCGAAAAGTAACATGAATATAGTTCCAAAACGGATGCATGTGAAGATATTTAAGTAACAAAAAAATGACAATTCAGAGTCAAAATTTGAGCATGGATCAATAGATCAGACGATTGTGAGCTAACAAGTAATCAGTTTATAATCAGCATCCAATAATCTCACATCTTGTTTGAACTATTTGAACTGTTTGAACTCACATTTGCTTACTATTTTATATGTTTGATCTTGACCTGTTTATGTCAAGTGCTACTTTATACAGATACTTGTCATAATCTCTATCTTTGTTGCTTGACATACTTTTAAGAAACAACCTGAACCCGCATTAATTACTCTGTGATGAGCCATTAATGCATTCCTGAAAAAAAAAAACAGTAAAAAATGGCAAATATGAGATTTTAATAGTTTAAACAACAAATTATTTGTCAGTAAATTAGCAAGAATGAAACACATTTACTCCTGAGAGATCCTGTGCCACTATTTGCTTGTTTACTTTTTATGCAGTGAAGTGTTTGGGGAAAAGCTAGAAAGAGGGAAAGACCATTAAAAGCTTCATATTTTGCCGTTGTCGACTTGGCCCATTTTTTTTTGCCCAAGGGTCAACTACCTGTAGTAGAAAATTAATATCGCAAACTGTCGAAAAACAATGTGTGGACATTTATTGAGAAACTTTACCTTGGCAGGCTTTTTTTTTTTTTTTATTCACCACCATTCAATAGCCAAGGTTGCACAGTATAATTAGTCAATGCAATTGCTATGTCATATTTGTCAGACTCAGGCCTGTTTATGGACCCATAACTGTGTTTACGACTAGCAGTAAAACCCCAATCATAGTTCCGCTCTCAAACACGCTTTATACTTGTTCTTGTTACCTGTGACTACATGCTTGTCGTAAGGGGTTGTTTTGTGCAGAAACAGAACGTATTTGCAGCTGTTTATCTGACCTTCAAAAGGTCAGGAAGGCAAACACTTTTTTTTACTTGTGAACAAAGAATAACAGCCTGAATTTCACTCCCTTCATATGAGGAATTGTTAGGATTTTTTTCTTTCCACTAGCGGATCGGCCCACCTTTTTATTTAAAGTACCCACCCAAGTCCTTAGCGTCCTCCCGAGTGCACTCACCGCCCGGGACGTTTTTCTCCGGCACCTGCCTGCGCTTATTCACCTCTTCTCTGCTTGGGGGTCCCTCTCCGAGGCTGGTGCTCCTCTTTATTGGCATGAATATGGCATGGTACACCTCTCACATTTAACAACCATTGTAGTATTTTCTCTCAAGGGACAAAATAAAATTGAAATTGAAATGAAACTTGGATATATTTTAGATTTACCAATGTGCAGCTTGATGCATGTGGGGTATAGATAGTATTACTGTCCTCTGAAAATAACTCAACATACAGCCATTATTGTCAAAATAGCTGGCAACAAAAGCTCAGATGGTGTCCAGCATGTGTGGCACCGCCCTGGTAAGGAGCACTAAGAAAATTGTGTCTTACTCACAGTCAAGCATGGTGATGGCAGCATGGATTCCAACATCTACTGTGACATTCTAAAGCAAAACAAACGGCAGTTTTCCCACATAATAACGACCCCAAACAAACCGCCAAGATGACAACTGCCTTGATGAGGAAGCTGAGGGTGAAGGTGATGGAGTGGCCATGTATGTCTCCAGACCTGAACCCTATTGAGGACCTGTGGGGATCCTCAAGTGGAAGGTGGAGAAGCGTCATGTGTCTAACATTCAGCAGCTCTGTGATGTCATTATTGATGAGATGGAAGAGGATCCAACAACCACCATGTGCAGCTCTGGTGAATTCCATACCCAGGTTGATTAAAGCAGTGCTGGATGGTGCTCACACAAAATAGTGATACTTTGAACACAATGTTGACATGTTCACTTAGGGTGTACTTAGTTTTGTTGGCAGTTACAATAATGGCTGTATGCTGAGTTATTTTTAGAGGACAGTAAATCTGCTGTACAAACTACACATTGACTGAAATATATATATATACACACACGTTTCATTTCTACAGTATTGCCCCTTGAGAACATATAATAAAATGGTTGCTGAGATGTAAGGGGTGTACTTTTGTGAGATACTGTATACAGTATATATGTTTGGCTCAATCACACATCTATCTATCTATCTATCTATCTATCTATCTATCTATCTATCTATCTATCTATCTATCTATCTATCTATCTATCTATCTATCTATCTATCTATCTATCTATCTATCTATCTATCTATTCATACATACATTCTTAATAGTCACAACTTTATAGTATTGCCTGATTCAGCAACAATCCCCTAATGTTGTCCCTCTCTCTCCAAAAAAAAAAAAAAAAAGTCTTTTTTTCTACTAAGCTAATTGTTCATTGTGTACATGCTGAGGTTGGGTGTTAATTGCTGACCTTTCGCTGTCTTGTTGCTATAGCCTTGAGTCAGAAGTCTAATGGTCTACTAGCTCTCCCCTAACCCAGAGGATCTCTGCTCTGAGCCTTCATTTACATTCTTTAATATGAGCAGCTGTGTTATTATTCTACCACAGGCTTTAGCTAGCATAATACAATTAGATTAGTTTAGATTAGATTCAATTACACTGCAGATTAAGCATTTCCCATAAATTATACATGCTGATTTTTGGGTACACTCTGAGTATAGAAATCTTCACAAAAATGTGCATCTCAAGATGATGAAACAGGGCTCTGGCATGTTATACCAGGAGATGAACCTGCAATATGTTTGCAATCTTTACAAATTAAAAAAACGAAAGTCGCATTTGCAAGTTTTGAAGTCTGGAGTCACATCAGATCAAATCAAATCAATTTGTATGAAAAGCTAGGAAGATTAGGGCTGTGCGTTCAGATTTCCTTACTGCTTAATTTGCTGACATAAAATAGAATTCAAAACTATCCCTCAAATAGGGAATTTCAAATTTCCTATTCGATAAGCCAGCAAATGTGATGAAAGATTCTTTCAAATGCTGCAGGACATGAGCATCTGTTTGCAATTTACGTAAAACCAGCATGTACACTGCCACTGGTTTTACAGCAAAGGATAAGAAGAGCTTTGGTCCAAGGGAAAGTCTGGAACAAGAGCTAGCTAGTCACCCAAATTTCTTTTTTTTTTCAGTAGCCAAAAATGCTACAGGGCAATTGGACTGTGCCTGAGTGCAGCCTTACATGCTGGCCAATTAAATCTTCGATTAGAGCATTTTTCACGATTTGCCAAAATATTCAAATTTCTGTTTGTTGTTTCTTATGTTTAATATGCATTAATAAGCATATTAATAAGCATATTCATATGCAGTAAGCATAGTTATGTAGCCTAGTCATTCCTTAGATTACTACATTCAAAGAAAGAAAAAAAAGTTAATTAGCTTCTGATTAGTCTGTGAATTTTCTTTTTTTTTTTTTTTTATCTGTGGGACATGTTTGACCTTCATTAGACTTCCTCTGTGTGGTTTTCTTTAATTACTCATCTTGAGATTTTTTTTTTTCACCAAACTGATAACTCCAGTCTATAGAGATAGCATGTTGTTCTTTGCATATCCCAGCTTGCTTGGAAGCTGGGGTCAGAGCGCAGGGTCGGCCATGATACGGCGCCCCTGGAGCACACAGAGGGTTAAGGGCCTTGCTCAAGGGCCCAAGAGTGGCAGCTTGGCAATACCGGGGCTTGAACCACCGACCTTCCGATCAGTAATCCAGCGCCTTAACCACTGGAGCCACCACTTCCCCTCGTAATGCTGTGATGCATTGAAGGTATAGGATTCGGATGGGAAAGGGTGTTGTCATTAGAGACTGGGCAAATGCCACATCAACGCTGTCTTTCTCAGGGGGCAAGCACTGAGTAATAAGTGTAAAGTTTGTCCTTGTCAGACCTTTAATTATATTGAATCCGGTGTAATGCCTGGACAGAAGGGACGAATCTGCTGCTGTACTGATTCAGTGTGTGTGTGTGTGTGTGTGTGTGTGTGTGTGTGTGTGCAAGCATGGAACTGTGTCTCTCTAATAACATAGCAACACAGTGAATGGCGTGAATGGGGTGCCACAAAGGTTAAACAAAAAGTTTTCTATAAAATAAGGTCAAAGGAGCTGGTCTACTATATGTTGTGCAGGCATTTGGCAGATGCTCTTATTCAAAGCGACTTACATTTATCTTATTTAAACACAACAGTTGAGGGTTAAGAGCCTTGCTCAAGCTTGGTGGTGCTGGAATTAGAATTTTTCTAATCAGAGGTACCTTCCACCCTGATGAAGATGGGTTCCTGTTTGAGTTTGGTTTCTCTTAAGGTTTGTTCCTCATGCCGTTTCATGGACATTTTCCTTGCCACAGTCACCACTGGCTCATCAACAGACTCTTAACCTATACAGAATCCGAATTAGAATGAAGTTTATTGGCCAAGTGAAATTTAAGATGAAATTTTGTTCCAGCTGTTGGTGATTCTCGAAAGTACAGACATTAGGTAAGACTATAATATGACAGATCAGTAATGTACATGAAGTGTAAACTGTAAAAAAAATTTTTTATGCAACTTTAGAATCTCTTTATCTGTGTAAAGCTGCTTTGAGACAATGCTCATTGTTAAAAGCGCTCTACAAATAAAAATAAAATTAATTAAATTGACTTGAATTGAAGATCCCTAACCACTGAGCTACCACTTCCTCTTTAAAGAATGTCAGAGTAATAAACCGCAATAGGACTTTTGCCTAATTACAGGCAGCCCACCGATAATTAGTGGCTCGGAAAATTCTCGGGTTCTCATTTGAAACATTGCGGATAAAAATTAATAGGAATCCGCAGCGGGACCGAATGTTCAGGAACGTTAGGAATAACAATGTACAGCATTTGGTCAAATATTGTACACTATTACGTTTATAAAGTTATATAATGTCTAAATTTATTCACTAAGGTACCATAGGGGCTGCGGTAGTGCGTCCAAAATTCGCGGGGGACCACTGTACATCATCCAGTTTATTTGCGAAAGTTCAAAATACAAGCCACCGTTTGAATGCTTAGATTTAAGATTTGATTTGTCATAAACATATCTATATACTATATAGCTATATACAGAATTCAACTTGCAGTGAAATGTAAACCCGATCGGCTGCTCAAAATTGTCTATTGAATAAAATAAAATCCTTCATTCATTCATTTTCTCCCGCTTATCCGTAATTCGGGTCGCGGGGGCAGCAGTCTAAGCAGGCCCCGCCTTCGACTGCTGCCCAATCCTCACAGCACCGTCCCTTACGGTCCCTCCTGCAGGTGGTGAGCCCACGGGAAGGCGGCCCCACGTCACTCCGACGTCACGGACCTTGATATTTCCCTCGTAAGGGACCCCCGGAGCATAGAGGGTTAAGGGCCTTGCTCAAGGGCCCAAGAGTGGCAGCTTGGCGATACCAGGGCTTGAACCCCAGACATTCCGATCGGCAACCCAGCGCCTTAACCTGCTGGAGCCACCACTCTAAATAAAATCAAATCTAAATATTAAATATATTTTTCAATGTGCAAGAGGGAAGGACAAATTGTAGGAAATGTTTAATAACGATTGCTGAGATGCCAAACGTTTTGTTTATTTTGCCCCTAGCTTAAAAGCATAAAAGTTTTTGCTACCATACATGTGCTGAATTTAAGACATTTGATGCCATCCTTTACATCTTTTTCAAATGATGCTCATGCTGCATCACAGGGCAGTGTAACATCTTCAGAGAAAAGCTCTATCCATCCTCTTGCCACCCTCTGATGATCACTTTCTCCACTGCATCATGCCTGGAGACGTAATGCCACCCCTCTAATTCATGGCCAAATATACTTTCTTAACTCCAAGTCGAGGAAACAAATGCATTTGCATCTTCACTGTTGAGAGGAACTTAATTATAAAATATAATAGAGGCGGTTCTGTAACAAAATAAGTGGGTCAAAATGTAGGCTTTGACCCAGGCCCTACTTATTTTGTGCTGAAGTTGGAAACTTGTCTTTAAACTTCCATACCATTCTTGTTTAACTGGGTTTGGCTCTGTTTTACATCTCTTTATAGAATATCTTTATCATTTTTCATAGAATAGTGTATTCATAGTCATTCTAATCATTAAGATCCAAGAGTTTATTGTCATATGTACAGGAAACATATTACAATGAATTTCTTCACGAATCTTCCAAGCAGCCTCTGATATAAATTAATCATTGGGCATCAGTAGAAAAAAGACAAAAACCCAAATCACAAATTAACACAGTTATTTTAGTGACAAAGTTAAATTTATAATAATGTAAAAAAAACAGTTATTTTAATTCCTGAGTAATGTTGGCTTGAAATTGCTCTTGCACAGGATTTAATCCCATTAGCTTTTAAGTTCGGTGGTCTCAGTGCTTCCACTGGCCATTGTCTGTTTGTCTGGTTATCAATTATAGATGTAGTTCTGAGTATTGACCCTCACTATGGGCTTTAAATCTCATAATTTGGACCTTTATTCATTCCAAATAGCATTTGGTGTGCAATTTTACGCAATGCCTGGCAGCATGATGTTATTTATGGTCCTTTTTTAATATTCCTTGTCAAAGTAACAATTATTCGCAAGGTATTAATTACTGATTCATTTTAATTAAACTGTATAATATTTGTCCACCACCTTTAACAACAGTCATTATCACAAAGCAACTTGAAAGTAATCAAGGCCTAGACCCCCCAGTGTGGATCCAGTGGCAATAACAGTGGTAAAGAAAAAATGCTCTTTGAGACAGAGAGCAGAATAAAGAAGCCTCCCTGAGAGGAACCAGACTCGGAAGAGAAATGGAAAACTGTATTTTGATTTGGTCTTCCTATTATAATCTATAACTAAACTCAGTATGATTGTATATGAGTGAGATGGTGTCTATAATATTTAATATATATTGTATGGCTATATATTATATATTTATACTACTGTATATATACTAAATACTGTATATTATATACATGATATGGTAGTGTTGTATGTATGCCCAGTACAAGCAGAATAAGAGAAGGTTATAGCAGTGTTCAAGCACAACAACAGTTCTTTGGAAGCACAAGTCTCCAAGCTGTCCAGATGGATGAGATTATCACTTAAGTTATCAGTGTTTTTATGTCATATGGCTGTAATTAGCTTTGTATAAAACCGTAAAAACAAACGGTGATTGTGATTTCTATATCTAAGCCCGCCTTATTCCTTTTCCCCGTCTTCTTCTCTCTACACCTCTGTCACAATATTTCTAAATGAATTCTTTGGTTGCATGTTTGTGAATGTGTGTTTTCTTAAATCCACATGAAGCTCAACATTTGGAGCAACGCTGCATAAAGCGAAGCTAAAATGCCAAATGCTAATGAGTAATTATTAACATTAAGAAGATTGTGGCTTGGTTCTATCTTTTTCACTGAACAGAATAAAAGGCTTCATATCCTGCAAAATGTTAGGCTCAGATTCGAATACTGTTCCTTTGAAAAAAGGTAATGCACAGATATTTTTTAATTTTATATCAAGGGAAAAATGTGGTTAAGAAAAATACCTAGGCAGAAAAATTCAATTACTATTCAAAACTTTGTAGCCTTTTGTTTTTTGAGAAAACAATTGCTGGTAACATTTAATTTGGAGCAAACATAGACGGTAAAGAGAGATTGGTTACTTTAAAGTAATGTATCGATATAGGAGAGTAATATATTTGGTGGATAAATGGACAATCTCATAGGCCATTAAACATGAAGCTGAACAAAGCAGTAGCCTATCCATTGGATGGACGGTCTCAGAGAGTGAATAAAAGCCCATCTCTATCCAATGTATTGTTTACTGGAACCATACAGAGCAAACCACTTATAGACTGGTGTTTGTGCTTCTTTCTACTATCCAAAATTCCTCGGAGGCTGCTGTGCTTAGTTTTCCCAAACCAGGTTTTTCTGCAGAGAAATGCTGGCCTCTTAAATCTATGGGATAAAACTTTATTTAGTACCTCATACAATTCAGCTGTGATCACAAGACTGCATCAGGGTCTGGCCCTTTGGGATTTTTGACTCCCAACATTGTTGTGTAGTATTTGATCTGTTTTCACACATTGAGATAAAGACACAAAATTGCTTTTTTGCCTTTAATTCAGCTCACTGGATATGGAGGATTAAGCTTTTCTACAGATCTCGGCTACCCTCCAGATATGAAACAATGCTTCTTTGCGCCATTCAAGAGATCATTTGTTTCCTCGCATTAATCCTATGTCATACAATGTAGTCATACAGTCCGTCTGGCTGTGGGTAGCATTTGCGCCCCGTTTTTTTACAATTTCAATGCTTACATCTTCCAACTGTTGTTTATCTTCTTACTTGCAAAATGCTCTGCTAATTGAATTCCTATTCGGCAGACATCGATTTGATGACTAAAGATGAGGCGATGGCAAAATGCCTGAAGTTTTTTGGTTCTCATCCAAGACAATATCAGTCCCCTCTTTTGTACTGTATGTTCATGTTCCAAAGCTCCTAGTTCTATTCTTTTAGAGCAAACTAGGAAAATCCGAAAAAGAGAGAATATTTTTAGCTGCACAGAAACCTAGACACCTATTTGTCAGAGGTGGTAAGTAACAAATCAGGGTTTTTTTTGTACTTTTCCCTTTTTTTTTTTTATCTGGCATTGGATCCCAATCTAGCTCCAGATTCCATCTCACGATCTCCTAACGCCAGGCCAAACAATGTAACAAAAGAAATAACCTCAACCGCTCCTTATGCTAACCTCAAGGTTAAATTAACTCACTTTTGATTCGAGTTGAATCCCATTATATAACTGTTGAATTAAATTAACCTTGCATTTCCTGTGTACTATTCATGTTGAGAAAAATATCATAAAATTTTATGTAATAACATTTCTGTAGCTTCTAAATATTTTTTTATACATAAATTCTAAATTCATAAATGCAGCAATGCTTTATATATATATATATATATATATATATATATATATATATATATATATATATATATATATATATATATATACATATATATATATATATACATATATATATATATATATATATATATATATATATATATATATATATATATATATATATATATATATATATATATACAGTGAGGAAAATAAGTATTTGAACACCCTGCTATTTTGCAAGTTCTCCCACTTAGAAATCATGGAGGGGTCTGAAATTGTAATCGTAGGTGCATGTCCACTGTGAGAGACATAAAAAAAAATCCAGAAATCACAATATATGATTTTTAAACTATTTATTTGTATGATACAGCTGCAAATAAGTATTTGAACACCTGTCTATCAGCTAGAATTCTGACCCTCAAAGACCTGTTAGTCTGCCTTTAAAATGCCCACCTCCACTACATGTATTATCCTAAATTAGATGCACCTGTTTGAGGTCGTTAGCTGCATAAAGACACCTGTCCACCCCATACAATCAGTAAGAATCCAACTACTAACATGGCCAAGACCAAAAAGCTGTCCAAAGACACTAGAGACAAAATTGTACACCTCCACAAGGCTGGTAAGGGCTACGGGGAAATTGCCATTGTATTTATTTTTTTATTCAGACTATTTGCTTGAGAAATACAGGTTGCTCCTCATACCTAATTTCAGCACTTTCTCCTGTCTACACCGTCACACCGTCGGTCCTGTAGCACAATTGCTCAATATAAAGGCTTGAGCTGTTTCATGTCCCAGGTCAAACCCAGATATGATTTAATAAAATTGATAGTGAGGGTTTATATTCCAAAATACTATCCGGAATGTCCAGAAAGCTGTGTTTGGCTTTGAAGAACAGGACAATCTTAATCGTTACTAACAATAACTTAGTCTGCATGTCCTCACAAATATCTGTATGTAGGAACAATATTTTTCGACTTTTTTCTCAGGTTTTACTAAATTCAAACATTGTGCTACATTCAAGCTTTAGCTACTTTGGCCTGAAACAGTATTTCGTTGAGGTTCTTTTGGCAATGATCTTTATTTAACCACTAAATGAGAAACTTATCACAGTATATAGTGGCCTATTTAAAAATACAGCAAGCAGGAGAGGAATCCTTCCAATTCCCAAGATTGATGGACTGGCGTTAAGATCAATATTATTGACATTTTTAATTCCATCCATCTTCAAGATTTACGCTCCGGGTCTATGTAGACGTATCAGTTTTCTTTCATTTCAGTCCAGAAATATTTAGCTCAGTGTAAAGCATGCAACTTTGCAGTGGAGGTGGTTAAAGGAATCGAGGTTGCCAAATTGATTGCTTCCAAAACTGATTGTAGCTTGAAGACATCCCGATTTATTATAAAGCTTGTCAAATTGTGTTCAAAATGCAAACTACAATCTATCTTTACAAGGTTGTTTGATTGTAGCTCCAACCCCTCATTTCATCCAGCATCCACTGAACCCACCCCCTATGAAACCACTGAGCATATTCTGAATTCTGGATTAATTTGTCAAGCTACAAATCATTAAAAGGTTTGTCTAGCAGAACAAATGCAACTCTAAAAAATATCAATGGAGCATGCTGTGTTAATAAAATAATCTATAATCTGTATTGTGAGATGATGCCCCAAGATACATCACACCATTAACCCAGAAGTGGATTATTTCCCAATTAAAAACACATTTCAAGACTATTTTAGCTAATTGTCACCAATCATGTAAAAAAAAACAAAAAAAACCCACAAACAACAACAAAACATTAATTTTGTTAAAAATCACTTACACTATATTGCAAGAGTCCCAATTTGCTCCTATAATTCCTTCCATTCCTCTGAGAAGATGTTCCACTAGATTTTGTGTTTTTGTGGACATTTGTGTTCATCAGCCACAAGTGTGTTAGTAAAGGCAGGTACTGATGTAGGTGAGGAGACATGGGGTGCAGTCAGTGTTTACATTCATCCCAAAGGTGTTCAGTTGGGTTGAAATCAGAGCTCAATAGTAGGCCATTCAAGATCTTCCTTTCCAAACCATTGCACAGGGGCATTGACATGCTGGAACAGGTTCCAATTTCAAGTGAATGTAAAATTTTGTAATACCGCATCCAAAGACGTCCTGTACAATTGTGTGCCTCCAGCTGCTACTATACAAACAATATTGTGTTCGTGTGAATAAGAGCATTAATCTATACCTGTAATTAAATTACAGTTAGATACGGATGTTGTTAGAGATGGTGTTATTGAAAAATACATCACCACATACAGATATGAAATTTCAACAGCACTGTGGTGTCAATTGTAATTAATCATAACAACAGTGCATATAATCTCTTTTTATTGTAATGCAAAACTCTTTAACACTGGTATTTTCCATTCCAAATCAACATGTATTTTTAAAACGTTTTTTTTTGTTGTTGCAGTAAATAAACAATTGTAATATTTACAAGATCTATTCTCCTCAGATGTATGAAATAGAATTATGCATGCTCCCCTGTGGTGCTTTGACCCTGGCCTTTCCACAAATATTTTCAGTAGGCTTGAACACCAGGTACTTGTGCTCTGTTGACTCTGACAAGCGTAGAGGGGATCTATCGATTTCTTCCTGTTCTTCAAGCCTGTGTGTCGAAACTGTACATTTCTGCTCATGTCGCTGTTTTTTTTATCTCCGGTTGCTTCTTTGAAATAGAAATGCTCATTGCCTTTTTATTTTATTCACAGATAAACAACAAAAAGACAGGACTAAAAATACAATGAACCTAATCATATGTGCCGTGTCTGTTCAAAGCCGACGATTATGTGAAAGAACAGTCATGGTGTTGAGAGATTGAAAAAAAAAAATAAATGGACGCCATCAGGCCAAACCCCTTTCACACACAAACCTACAGATCTACTAGTAATTCAGTAGTAGCTGCTAGGAGTTTTACAGGGCTGGACATTTCTCGAACAGCTTATTGAGTGAAATCTCTATGGGATCCAACAAAGGTCTTGACGGATGCAGACCCCTGTTTCTCTTTTCTTTGATAGAGGGCAAATGTAAATGTCACCTTAGGCAGGCTGTGGGAAAGGTCTGGATGCCTGTGAAAGAGCATTAAATGAGTTCTGACATTAGAGGATGCCCTGGAAACCCAGCAATTCAGTAAAGCCTACAGGCACAAGGAGAGGATCTGTATTTAATGAGTGATTTCGAGCACTCCAAAGTGGTTCCAGAGTTTTATTAAGCACTTGAAATCCCCGAACTCATAGGCATGGACAGATTTACATTCGTCACTATGGTAATGACATACTTTTCCTATTAGTGACAATGTAGCCATGGAATAATTCGCAGGTTTTACTTAATATTATGCATAATGGGGAATAACTTAATAACTTAAGAATATGCCTGCCGTTGATCATTATTTATTTACACAAATGAATACATCTATATGTGGAAATGAATGAACGATTGAATAGGAGATTGGGAGCTCAGTGGGTAAGATGTTGGAGTTCTGAACAGTAGGGTGTGAGTTTAAATCTTAGCATCACCAATCTGCAACTGAGCCTTGAGCAAGGCCCTTAACCCTCAACTGCTCAGGTGTATCGTAAGTTGCTGTGTATAGGAGAAAGTGAAATCTCAGAGGATAAAGCTATGGGTTATTGATTGGAAGGTTGGGGTTTAAGCCCCTGTATTGCCAAGCTTCCACTCATGGGTTCTTGAGCTCAGTGGTAGACCCCCTCGATTGCTGATTGGGAGGTTGGGAGTTCAAGCTGCAACACCTGGACCCTTGAGTTTAGCGGCTTAGGCTATGGGTTACTGTTCGGAAGGTTGGAGGTTCAAGCTCCTGTATCGCTAAGCTGCCACTATTGGGTCCTTGAGCTCTGTGGTTAAGGCTATGGGTTTCTTTTCAGAAGATCGGGATTTAAGCACCTGCATTGCCAAACTACCACTCTTGGGCCTATGAGCTCAGTGGTTAAGGCTCTTGGTTTCTGATCAGAATGTCAGTGCTTCTAGTCCCGTTATTTCCAAGTTGCAACGTTTTTGCTTTTGAGCTCAGTGGTTAACGCTATTTTTTATTTTTTAGAAGGTTGGGGATTCAAGCCCCTGTATCGCCATGCCTTATGTATAGCCTTACCCCAGTTGTAATGTGTATTGCTAAAATCACCACCCCCCACCCCTGACTGCTGTAATATACACAACATTTTTAATATAACGAATTTGATTATATAAAATGCTTTAGACGGACACCTTAAGGATGTTTGCTATTCCTTGCCCGCTTTTACATATTTAACATGACAAGAACTTAATGAGTTTTTCTACATAGGTGCTTTCACAAAGGATACGTGAACGGTTGCGTCAAACCTGCTGACCAGTCATGCTTGACTATTATTAGACTATTAGACTATTATTAAGTGTTTGTGTCATTGGTCATTAAAGAGCTATGAAAAACATAATACATACTATTTTAGACAAGAAAAAAGTTATACAGAAAAATAAAATGTCCAATGACATGATTACATGATTACAAAAAATAATAGTACTGACGTTCAGTTCCTGATGGATATTTTGAGCAATAAATTACAGTAGATGGACATGTGCAGAGGAGGGACATGGGGTATATCAGTAGGAGAATGCTGAGGATGGAGCCACCAGGAAGGAGGGAAATAGGAAGGCCAAGGAGGAGGTTCATGGATGTGGTGAAGGAAGACATGCAGGTAGTTGGTGTGACAGAGGCAGATGTAGAGGACAGGGGGGTGTGGAGACGAATGATCCGCTGTGGAGACCCCTAATGGGAGAACCTGAAAGAAGAAAAAGAAGAACAATAAAACAAAACATACCAAATGTTTAAACTGAGAATATATACCTTTTAAAGAAAAGAAAAGGTCCTGTTTAGTCTGCAACACATCTCAAAAAAGTTAGGACAGGGCCATGTTTACTTATGTGTAGCATTACGTCTTCACAGTTTTGAATGTTGTCCCATATGTGTCTGGTACAGGATTCTAGCTGCTCAACAGTTCTGGTGTCCTTTGTTGTATTTTTTGTTTCATGATGCGCCAAATGTTTCTAAATGGTAAAAGGTCAAGACTGCAGGCAGGCCAGTTCAGCACCAGACTCTTCTTCTATGCTACTGTAATAGATGCAGTATGCAGTTAGCATTGTCTTGTTTAAGTATGCACGGCCTTTCCTGAAAACAAATTGTAGGCACGGTCTTTCACAGCTTGGTGAAGCTCTGCCCATCAGATAGACTCTGCCTCTCTAAAATACACTATTTATAACGTGTTGTCAATTTTGTTGTCATTATTTGCTAAATATTTCTCCAACTGTTTTTTTTTGTTGCCCTGACACAACTTTTTTGACATGTGGTGCAGCGATCAAATAATAATAATAAAAAAAAACTTTTATATTTGTACATGTTCTTATTTTTTTTTCTTTTACATGTTACAAAGTGTCCCAACTTTTTTTGTAATTGGGGCTGTACAATTAGCCATACATTATAGTACATTGAATAAAATAGTTCTGGATATATACAATGGTACTACAAATAATGCCATGTCTTGCTTTTAACACTGAGGGACAAATAACAATACAGTGTTCACCAAGCCGTCTTGAGTATCCGGTTTAGTGCCCTTGCATGTCATTGGAATCACCCAGTACAGTGGCATAGAACAATGTTAGCACCTATTTAATTCATTTATTCATGAGCATAATTGAAATATTTACGCCACCAGCAGATGTCAAAGGCTTGGCGCTGAGATACAGCACAAAATGCAGAGTGTTTTAGTGCCATTGTCTCCTAGAGCTCCTCCAGCTCACGTTCATTTATTCGCCACTGCAGATCGTGTTTCTTGAAGTCCATTACAGTGAATCGTAAAACAGGGTTTTAAAATGCATTTAAAAATGGCATCTTTGTTTTTTGCTTTTTTTCCCCTTTCCTCTATGCCATGAATTCTATTTTTCTTTGCTGTTCTGCCCTGAATCACAAATGACACACACTTCATTCGCTAATAATATCAGTCAATGAAATTCCCAGCTTTATTTGAGCTGTGTCTTTAACCTGCTGAATATGGAGTAGGCGGACTTTTGGTTTGCAGGGATGTTTAGCTGATGTGTTATGAGCGTGTTGCCGTGCGCGCCCACACACTGCTCTAATTTTACCCGAGCGTGAGGTTCTGGCAGGAACAGCCAGCGCCAGCTGAAGATTTGCTCTCAGTCTTTGATGCGAGCACCGAATGTGTGGAAGATAAGACTAGGTATGGAGCAGAAGGAATCAGTATATGGGAGGATTTAAGCCCCGCAGCTGAAGAGCAAACCAACATGCTCTCCTCTCTCCATGTGATCTTTCTGTCACATGTTGTTGCCACAGCAGCAGTAAGGAAAACACCACCCACTGGGATACAGGGCCGACACAAACTGATATTCTCTCCTACTTTTCACGTTCTCTGTTCTTTGCCATCCTCTTTCGCTTTACACAGCAGCAATTCCAACCCAACCCAACCCTCCAACACAGTCATTTTTTTTCTTCTCTTTTTTTCCCCCCACTTTTTCTCTATCTTCTCTCACTTTATCATCGGGAAAAAAATGAAACTCAGGGAGATGGAAGTGCCACTAGGCATCAGTGTTGCAGCTCTGTCACTGGAGAGAGGGAGGGCGTGCAAATGTCTTCTGGAAAAGAAACAGTGAGTGGGCAGGGGCAAGAGTGTGCAAGTTAATTCATGTGTCTGGTGTGTGTGTGTGTGTGTATTGGGGGTAGAAAACATTGCTTTGGCCCATGTGAATACTTTGGCCTGGCAGCATACATGGGGCTTGTGGATACTGTATGTTCCTCCACACTCTGTGGTCCTTCCTGTTTCCTCCTGGTGCCATTGTGTGTGCATCATATGTGTGTGTCGATGCATAGTCAACAATACGATATAATAAAGCGACATGAATCAGCAACCGTTGCAATACGATTCACCCCATATACATTTGATTCAGCACAATGCGATTCAATGCTATATGATGCAATAGAAAAAAATATGATGCTATACAATTCAATATGGTACAGATAGTTTGTTTTTATTTCTTTGGTTCAGACAGACAGCAAATTCTACAATTACTGTTTTCAAGTGCATTCTGACTTCTAACACATAGCCCTTTCACAAACAGGTATTTGTAATGCAAAAGAAAAAGATGAACTAAAACCAGACATTATTTTCCTGTTTTGTCTATAGAAAATGCAGCTCTACCTCTGCCATGTTAATCTGTATTCTATGCGACTCCCAGGACACGCCTCGGTCTCCGTAGCGTTGTGATACGTCATATTGACGTAGCAGCAGTGGTGCTCAAGAAACAGTTTAGCGAGGAGAAATCGATCTACATATCAATAATTATATATAAATTCATCTTTTTTTTTTTACAGTTGCAAATATGTTAAAAACAATGAATTGTGATACAAATGACAACTTGTACAAAAACAACAAGAAACCCAGGCATTTAATATCAACTGACAAGCCCACCCAATGAGCTTAAATGCCATTATAAGGTTAATTTATTCATCGAGTTTTAAGAACATTCTGTTCAAACACACCAAGCTCCAAAGCTTAAAACTCATGTTAAAACCATCTATACCTATAGCATTGTGCTTATCCCTAACAAGCTAAGCAGAATTTCTACTGTAACTCAGCAAACTGTACTGTACGTACCTCATACAGTAGATACATTCTATTTTGAAACTCTAAGGCCAAATTTCTTCTTAATATGACATTCGACTCATCATTGGACAATGTTGAGAAGCTCTCACTGATTACTTTTTCTCAGAATTTTTAATTAGCAAGTCGTTTTTCAGTTTTTTTGGGGTTTTTTTTTTTTGGAATGAGGTAAAAAAAAACAAAAAACAGTGGATCAAATGCAACAAGCTTTCCCGAGCTAGTCTATCGAAAGACCCTCAACTAAAGGTTAGAGAGAATTAAAGAAGCCACAGGAGTCTAAGGAACACTGGCAATTAGTCACCATGCCCTTTTCACAAAGATAAAAAGACGAATTTATATCCAGCCATGCAGCCTCTCAGTGTGTGATAGCGCTTTGAGTTTAGTGTCTAGAAACGTCCCCTTCTGTTGCTCTGGGCTGCTTGTGGTTTTCCACCGAAACAACGGCACTAGCAATGGAGCACTAGCGCATAATGAAGATCTCAGAAGTGCTGCAGCTTCATCACTGGGAACAAGGATGAAGTCCACATTTCGCATTTTAATCTGTTCTGGCTTTTCGGCTGGGAGTGTAATTTATTACCACAGAGCACCAAACTTAATGTTTAATCCATTATACAGACTAAAAGGAAATATTTTATACTTTACTTCCTATTGGATAAATTCTTGCCCTTTACTGTAATATAAGTTTAGGAAAGTGCATCACTCATGTTGGCATCGTTTATTTACTGAGAGCTAATGCACTGTAATGTCTGGAGGGGTGTTTCCTCGTTTCCATGGGCCCTTGTGCAATAGATGTCCCTAGAGTGAGCGGCAGATGATGACGTGAGGAGACCCCAGGAGGTTATAGGGAGGAGGAGTGAAGTCTCTTATTCTCGCTCTGCTCAAGTCAGTCTAAGACAGCTCCATTCATTTAGAGCCCTGTTCACCCGGAGAACGGTATTTATTTTTAGCTTGATTCATGCAACCCTTCTGCCTCAATTCATCTGCTTTTTACAGTGAGACTACAACACGGTACAACGTGACCTTTTCCATTTGATTCACTTTGTACTAAACCATCCTCAATATTGTTTACACTTAGTAGCTAAATCCATTAAAAATGAAGATTTGAGCTAAGAGGTAAAATGGGAAATGTTCATATCAGATTGTAAAAGTGATTTCAAGTTTTGTAAAACATTTCTGCTTTACAAAAATATATGATTTTTTGTATTTACACATTAGTATTAATAATCATCATCATCATTATCACCATAAACATCATCCACCTTCTAAACACTTTATCCTGATTAAGGTCACATTGGATTGTGAGGTAATCCCAGAAATGCCAGAGATTAGTTAGGAATACCCCCTCGATTGTAAACCCGCCCATTCACACGCTCACACGCTCAATCCACAGCTAGAGCCAGAACATTGCAAAGAAAGAAACTGTTTCTTATTCCACCACAAGCATGACTAATCACATTTCTGTATTTTGCTATAAACCCTCAAGTATTTGTTAAAGATTGTTATTTGCTCAGGTTCATCCCAATTAGTCTAGTTTCAGTGATTTTCATTGATAAAAGCATGTGCATGTACGCTCTTGTTTACAGTGTCCGTATGCCAACGCTAATCCTGATACCTTGTGTAGCCACCTGAGCGGAGCGTAGAGAAGCACTCTCCCGGCTAGGGTAGCCCAGTTCCACACCAGTGCATGACAGGACTAAAAATACAGCTCAAACTTGTGCCGCAGGGAGGGAACGCCTCAGCCGCTTTTAGATTCCAGGCTTACTTTTGCATTTTCTACTCAACTGTTAATGCACTCTGCTTGTGTGTCTCAGCTACTGATTTATTTATCACAATCATGCACACATACACTGCACGCTCCCTGGTTTTCCAAAATCGTGACCTATTAAAGATTCAAACACATTTTTTTTATTATTTTTATTTAGTATTTTTTTCACAGAAAGATGATTTTGAATGGATTGTTACTGATTAGCATTAGACCAAGAACATGAAGGTAAAATAAACAGATTTTGAGTTTAGGTAGGAGTTCATTTTGAGGCTTGACATGAATGGACTATTAATGGGTCATTTCTAGTAAGCTAACATAAGAAGTATTTGGCAAAGTTTAGTCTCAGTTTTGACAGAAAAATAATTTTATTCAGACTGAGACACAACTTCCTGGAGGAAAACAGTATGACTATACCAACTTGAGATATACGATGCAACGATCAGGTATAACATTATGACATTATAACATTATGAGCGGTAAAGTAAATAACACTGAATATTTCGTCATCATGGCACCTGTTAGTGGGTGGGATATTGTATATTAATATATATTTTGTCCTCAAAGTTGATGTTAGAAGCAGGAAAAATGGGCAACACAAGGATTTAAACGAGTTTGATAAATTGTGAAGTCTAGACCAGTGGTTCCCAACCCCCGGGCAGCGGACCGGGCCGAACAAAAGGAATACATAACTTACATTATTTCCTTTTTTTTTGTTATCTGATTCTGAACGATGTTTTATTTTGGAAAATTAGCGGATTCTTTCCTCCACATCTGTCTATGACTCATGTCATGATGCCTCGGTCACATGTCTTACCTCCATCCGCTACCTTCTTAAAATGGCTGCTCCGGTCAGTAAAACATAATACATTACCGCTTAATTTAAACCCCCAAGCAAGCAAAATGAACAAAAAAAATACCAGTTTTTATGCCAGTCGTATCATTTTAATTTGTTTTATTTATCCCCCCACACCATAAAGGCCGGTCCGTGAAAATATTGTTTGACATTATACGTTTCGTAAGGCAAAAAAGGTTGGGGACCGCTGGTCTAGACGACTGGGTCAGAGCATCTCCAAAACTGCAGCTCTTGATCCTGTTCTGCAGTGGTCAGTATCTATCAAAAGTGCTCCAAAGAAGGAACAGTGGTGAACCGGCGACAGAGTCGTGGGCGGCCGAGGCTTGTTGATGCACCTGGGGAGCGACGGCTGGTCCGTGTGGTCCGATCCAACAGGCGAGCTCCTGTAGCTCAAATTACTGAAGAAGTTAATGTTGTTAATGCTCGACAGGTCGGGACTGTTTTTGCAATCCTGATATTTTTTAAGGTTTGCTGGACCTTTCTTTTTTACGTTTATGGCATTTGGTTGACACCCACATCCAGAGCAACTAACATCTTTCACAATTATATACTGTAACTGAGCAGCTACAGGGTTAAGGGCCTTATTTAGGGGCGGGAGCTTAGTGTGGCTGGGATTTGAACTCATGACCTTCGGATCCAAAGTCGGACCACAAAGTGGTCAAAGTTTTTTTGTTAATTAACTTCTGCTGAATCACAAATGTTTTTATTTACATTATTTATTATTAGATGGACAACTTCTTTTTGTAGTCTTATGTAACACTATATGTAGTTATGTATATAAGTTCTGTTTGTCCTAGTTAGATTTTGTTTGTCACTTTGTGTTATGTTGTTTTATGTAGCACATTGAAATGTTACTTCATTTCACTGTGTACTTTACTGTATATTGTTGAAAAAAAATAAAATCCAACTTAACTCAACATCACAGTTCCAGGGTCCCGGATTTGGATCCCAGGTTACTGTCTGCTGAATTTCACAAGATCGCCTCATGTCTGAGTGGGTTTCCTGCTATTTTCATAGAACGGTGATGGACTGGTTTCCCATCTATGTCTCAATTGTAGTGTTCCTGCTGTATGATAGGATCCAAAAAATGACAAAGATTAACGAATTGCTGGAAATAAACAAAAGGAAATAAATAAATGGACCCTGTATTCTTCATTTGAATTTTATTTATATAGCACTTTCGACACTTCACAAAGCCGCTTCACCAATATACAATTCATAGATTACTCTGTATAAGTTGATCCCTAAGATTTTATTGCTAATGAGCAAGCTAGGGGCGTGTATGGTTCTAGTAGATTCTGAAACATGAACCATGGCTTGAGCAGGGATAATGAAGCCAAATGTAGACATTAGTAACAACTAGCAAATGGGATGAAATGATGAAAGAGTTCAAGTCAATGGATGTGGGCAGTACGAGGAGGGAAACCCCCCTGAGGCTAATTTTGTTCCTGATTAAACGAGTAAGGTTTAGGTTAAAAGTAACAGCACATAAAGGGTGATAATTCTAATAATGGAAGTGTGTGTGTGTATATGGATCATACCTTTATCCAGAGCATTTATCTCATTCATATAGCTGAGCTGCTCCGGTATGGGGTTAAGGGCCTTTCTCAGGGGCCTGGGAGTGGCAGCTTGGTGTGGTTGGGATTTGAATTAGCAACCTTGATATAAAAAAGATGAATGCCTTCGCCATTTAGCTACCACTTCCCCCTGAATGCTTCTCTATTGTTCTCTCGAACAAATGTGTTGTTAAGGCACTAGGGTCTCTCCTGTGTGTGTGAGCATGACGTTAAGTGCTAGTGCACCAACGGGTATTGATTACACGGCATGATACTCATAGTACCAGATTCGGTGGCTCATGGTGCTACATGATGTGCCTGGAGTCAACAGCTGCAACTCAAATAAAAGAACTGAAGTGCGCTTTTGTGTTTCATATAGTCTACTGGAAAGCTTATAAATGATTCATGGGGAGAAAATAAATGTATTTCCTGCTTCCTCGGACCGTTTGTGTGGCCATGAGCGGACAGCCATTTGGACGGCTGGGTGGCTGAGTGAGAAAAGCATCATCTTAGCGGTGTGTTAGATGTGTGAAGAGCCAGCCTGTCTGGGGCCAGGGGTGTAACAGTTCAGCTAGTGTAATTGTGTAATTGCGTACTGGGTTGCGAGCGTATAGCAGCGAGAGAAGAACAGCATACCTAAGCCCTCGCAAGCATTCGAAAGACTTTGTCGGGGTTTTTTTACTTTCAAAACGTTGTAAATATGTCTTTTGGTTGCTCGGTAACCATGGAAACAATGCTTGACTTGAGGAAAAAAATAGGAATTTATTCAAAAAACACACACTCACACACACATACACACAGATACACATTTTCATACCCTTAATCTTGTTTTGTCTTTTATCACCGGTGGCCTGATTTGAGCCCTTGACTTGAGCATGCTTTGGGCTTGTATGCGGTTAATACTTCAAACAGGTATCCTGTTGCCATGGCGATTGCTGGACGACTAGGACGTTGGCTAATTTTCCTCCTCTCAGATCTCAGAAATGTGGCAAACGCTGCACTACGGTTCGTTTTTAATCGGAACGATAAAACAAGCTACTTGATGGCACACCCGGCGATTTAAATCTCGTCGGAATGTGGAAGGTTGCTGAATTACAAGAGGACACAGAGATGGGGGAAATGATGTCTAACCCTTATTTGATATGCATGTAGACACAGTCATTCAAAGAAATGGGGGGGGGGGGCAGAACTGAGAGACATTCGGCAGCTCTCTGTGCTCATTGTTCCTATGAGGCTGCGCCGGTGCCCACGCTGTTACTCCCACATCATCATCATCTTAGCACATGCAACACTAAATTCTCTCCTCCTTTCCACTCTCACTAGATATAGCCATCGCTTTCAACCTCTCTTTCTCTCCCACATATCTCTCTTCTGTCCTCCCCTGAATTATTTCACATCAGGGCTTCCTTGTATATGCTGCAGCTCACAAAACACAGGACGTTAGAGTCAATCTAAACACATGCCTGTAGTGTTTTAATGACATTCTAGTGTCTAGAAGGAGTGCTGACTATGAGAACATGTTGAGGTTTGCTTGTAAAAGAAAATTGGACGGATGAATAAAACAAGCATTCGTTTCTTGCCAGTATGCATAAAGAAAACGCTAAAAGAGAGGAAGAGGGGAAAAAAAGAAAAGTACAGATTAATGAAAATAACGCTGCTCTCATAGTGTCGTCCCACATCTACATCAAAAGGTCAGGAAACTTTCTGCCCTTATTTCTATGTCCCTTATATTTAATGTGTTATACGTGTCCTATTTTCCTGTCCTTTATGCTGCGGATTGTGTTTTTTCGCTAGCTTGGGTGTCCCGCTTTTTTCCACTTTGCACAGCCGAAGTGATGCATTAAGGAAAAAGTACACTTTTATTCGTATCCTATTCCCCGAATAGGGAAAACCCCAGTAGTCTCGTCTCCCAAGCTGAAGCAGGACGCAGAGCCTTGCTGCATACAGGATATACAGTTGCTTGGAAATAGATTCATTTTTATTTCACAGGCTGATCATCATCTTCCACAGGCAGGATATGTCCATGTACTTCTAAGGGCTGGTTAGGCCTAAGCCGACAAGCCAAGCCTCCTTGTGAGGAGTACCGTTTGCCTTTCTTGAAAAGGAGTCCCTTGGGGATGCAGTTGGCTGCGTTTCTGCAGGAAAAGAATAACGTAAAAGTATGAAAGTGATCAAATCTTTGATCTGAAATGAAACACTGACTGAGTCAGGCTCCTCTCTGGTCCTCCAAGCACTCTGAGCCACTTCTCGGCATCCTGTATATCTTAGCTGTATGTAGGGGGATGTCCAAGTGTTCATTTTAATGTTTATGACTCCAGTAAATCACAAAGCACAAGACACTCACATCTACAAAACAATACATAGAATCATATAATACAATATATACAATACACATTTAGTACAATAAATGCAGTCATACAATACAAAAGATATAATACACATACAAAACATCACATACAGTCAGACATCAATCAATGCATTCATAATCAAAGGCAAAGACTGACATCACTTAAGATGATAAGATCAGATAAAAAATAATCAATTCTAATTTATTACAAATTGATTATTATTGAAAAAGGACAGACATTTTGTATGTAAAAAAAAAAATCTGTATTATAATATTAATGTGTAAAAGTGCTTCTTTGCATCAGCATTATTTATTAATTAAATGTACATCTACTATAGATCCTAAACAAAGTTGGTGACACTAATCCAGATAAAAAAAAAAAAAAAAAAAAAAAAAAAAGTTTTTCCACATCCACACTATCATTTTCAATCTACACTAAAACTT
Source organism: Silurus aristotelis (assembly GCF_946808225.1). NCBI lineage: Eukaryota > Metazoa > Chordata > Actinopteri > Siluriformes > Siluridae > Silurus > Silurus aristotelis. The sequence continues at coordinate 16,711,949 of NC_139594.1, forward strand.
CTTAAAACGCTTAGGTCCCGGTAGTGTGCATGAGTAAAACGTAAGACGTTGCATAATCTTCCGCCTGGCTTTTATTTCCTTTCCGGAAATAATTAAGATGTATCATATCTTAGCAGATTCGTATGTCAACCTCAATCATTGATTTAAGGATTTCTGTTGATTGTTATTTTGCAGTTGCTCACGTTACAATTAAAGTAAAATAAAGTAAAAATTATATATAGGTTCCCTGGTGGTCTAGTGGTTAGGATGCGGCGCTCTCACCGTTGCGGCCCGGGTTTGATCAGGAAACCATCTCCAGCCACTTTCATTGCCGGTCCCAAGCCCGGATAAATAGGGAGGCTTGCGTTATGAAGGGCATCCAGCGTAATATAAAACATGTGCCAAATCAAACATACGGAGGATCTGCTGTGGCGACCCCTAACGGGAGAAGCCGAAAGAAAGTTTTTTTTAAAGTAAAAACTATATATAAGAAATTTTGAATAAAACACATAAAATGATATATTGAGCAGTGGTGGATGGTAACAAATTAAATGTAATTTGTTATTGTACATAAGTCTCTATTTCACTATACTTAAACTTAAACTAAAACTTAACCGGTCAAGCCCACAGCAAGCGACCAATCAGGGTCAAGCACACGCTCTGTTTTGTTGGCGGTAACTACTTAGCACGAACATACAGTTTAGCATCAGTTTCACAGCAAGCAGAACATTTTCATAGGAATAAATGATGGAAGAATCTCCAGACTCGAACTCGCCACAACATCCGTGGCTTATTTGCGTAATTATTTTTAAGTAGCTAAAAAGAAGCTTTTGGGCTCGCGATCATTTTAAATGGTATCAATTAATTAAATCAATCAGTGTTTGACTCATTAATATCATTCTATTAATAGACTGGTGTACTGGGAGTAAAAATAGAGTCTTTTCACATGAAGTGGTTGTTGATTAAGCAAAGAGTCTTGTAACAAAAAATGATAATAGGAACATTATAGCCATAATAAATCATAGTAAATTAGATACTTAAGTACATTTGAAATAAATTACTTTTGTACTCAAGTGAAAGTTTAAAGGGAGCACTTTTACTTTTACCTCATGTATCTCTACTTTAACTCAAGTACATAGTTTGTGTACTTTATCCACCACTCGAAAATTGTGATTTGCTTCGTGAGTCTGCCAAATACAATAAATGTAAATGTTGCTGACATTATTCTAAATTAAGTGCTCATCTCATTTTATAGCTTGTACCTCTATTTAAATTCATGTTTATTTAACTTGGGCAGGACCCTCAATACATGACAGTACACAGTATAACAACCAAAAAAAGTTTAATTTCTTATAGCACTTGGGTTAAGGTACACTCAAAATACCAGAGCGAAATGTCTACAAAAAAGTCTACAAGCACAAAGAGTCAGTGTTTACTCAGTGCCAGAAATCTGTGAAATATTTCAGGGTATGTAGTACATATTTGGATAAAAGTCTGACAAAAAAAGTAAATGTATGTCGCCCCCTTTTTTTTTTTTTAATGTTCAGGCTGAAAAAACAATTGCAAGGTTTAGAGAGTAGCATTGTTTTGTATGATACTGCTTAATCCAGGGGAAAACAACGAAGCTGAAGCAAACAATATCTATTCTCTCTGGGCCATGGAGCTATACACGGAACACAAAAGTGTGCTCGCATTGCATCTAAATCTCATGTGTCGCAATGCATCTGTGAAACATCTCCATGCTTTTATTTTTTTACCTACAATGCTACAGCATTGTTGCATGCTTGACTGGTCTGTAGATGTTGAATCATTTTATTTAACAGTAGTTCTGGCTGCAAAGTTTTTATGAATGTACTCTGGTCTGGTATTTTGTTGTTTCTATAATATTTTACGCTATGATTTTACATAAGTGGTTTCAAAATTGTGTGTGTGATCATTGATTCTGTGGTATATTTGGTCTTTTTTTCACAAGGTAAATATAGCTACATGTTTTCCACAAGCATTGAAAAATTTTACGTCATTTTTAAAATAAAAAATACAGAATTTTAGCATTACCTAATTGCTGTGGTATAATAATAAAATCAAATGGGAACAAATAAAATCACTGGATTTTATGTTTTTTTTGTTTTTTGTTTGTTTGTTACTGAAAAATTGACAATGTCTGGTGCTCAATTCGATTAAATTTTATTTTAACTATCAGCATTATCCCAAAGTAGCTTTACAGAAATAAGTAGGTTATAAAATTAACTTTTTTACATTATTGCCTATAAATTTAATCTCTAATGAGCAAACCAGTGGTGACAGTGGCAAGGCAAAACTCCCTGAGATGTTATGAGGAAGAAACCTTAAGAAGATCCAGACTCCATAGGGAACCCATTTTCATCTATTGATGTCCATTCATTTTACATATAATGTCATCATTGTTAAGGTGTGTGGGTCAGTGAACTGTTCACTGCTGACTGACCAGTGCTCCTGTCCCCTTCTTCTCTTCGAATCTGCCCGATTTATCCCCCATACCCTACCTCTGGATGGAGTTCTTTTAAATTAAAGACCACTCTGTGCAGCTGAGGACGGTTCCATATGAACAGCCAAAAGATTCATGAAGTTACTGAGCAACTAAAGAACTTTGAGTTTGGATTTGAATTGTAATTCATTTCAACAGTCTGTTACAATGGCTCAGGAGTATAGCTTGCATGAACAGATCTGCATTTAAGTGCCCAACACTGAACAGTAGACCTCAATCATGGTGGAACTGTATGATGAGGTTCCCTTTTGAGTGAAAGGGAGTTTTTCCTTGCCATAGTCGCCACTGCCTCGCTCGTTAGAGATAAACTTACAGTTATACTACAAACTAATAGGCATGAAACTTATACATTATTTTATACAACTTTAGAACCTCTTTATCTGCTTTGGGAGAAGGTCCATTGTTAAAAGTGCTCTACAAATAATAATTTATTGAATTGAACTGAATTGATAAGCACTTAAATGCAGAAATGTTACTCATGCCAACTGTAGTCCTAAGCCATTGTAGCAGACTGTTGAAATTAATTACAGGCTCTGGATCCTTCATCTGAAGTCAACACAAAATTTTACCTATAGAATCCATCTTTACCAAAAGCTCTCTGCCAAACGCTTATTATGGAACAGAAAGCTTTTGAGGCCAAAAGGAACTGTAAGGTGTATTATAATTCAGTCCTTGAATCATAGAACCATGTCTCAACACAGAGACTGTTGAAGACCTCAGCCCTATTTGCACTGTTTAGGAATCTCAGCTGGCAGATAATAAAGCTATTGCGATGGTTTCAAAAGCTGCTCTACTCTCACGATAGGCTGAAGCTGCTACCATCGCTGTCCCAAATGTACAATTGATCAATCCAAATCCATTGTGGGTCTGATGTGTAACTACAGCACAATCCAGTTCCAGTGTAGCAGTGACTTAGCGAGCTCAGAGACCAAGCGCAGCTTCCCTCGTCATGTTCTCAGGAGAGAACGAGAAAGGCACTGGCCTAATTTATAATGGCTTGTCTATCAAGCTGTGGTGTGATCACACGTGCCTGATCTTGCGGGTGGTGGCTTCACACGCAGTGAGGGAGGATGAATTTTTTTCCTTCGCTGTAGAGATACAGCTGTCATCCTACCTCCCAGACGCCATCTATCGCTTCTGGCCAACTGTAGGTGATATGTTGTGGGGGTGAATTAAGGCTACAATCAGGCACTTTTATGAACTTCATGTTCAACCCCAATTCCAACAAAGTTTGTACACACTGTAACATGTAAATAAAAAACAGAATACATTGATTTGCAAATCTCAATCCATATTTTAGTCACAATGAAACAAAAAACATTTCATATGTTTAAACTGAGAATATATGGTAAAAATAAAAGGTCATTTAGAATTTGATGGCTGAAACATGTCTCAAAAACGTTGGAACAGGACCATGTTTACCAGTGTGTAGCATCACATCTTTAATACATTTAAGAACTCAGGAGGAACGAGTTGGAGAGGTTTAGAAAAGGAACGTTGTCCTGTATGTGTCTGATACAGGATTCTAGCTACTCAACACGGCCAGTTCAGCACCAGGACTCTTCTACTACGACATCATGCTATTGTAACCGATGCTATATGTGTTTTAGCTTTGTCTTGCTGACTTATGCAAGACGTATTCTGGATGGAAGCAATCGTTGCTCTAAAACTTGTACATAAAATTCAAAAATGACCTTATTTTGACCTAAATTTTCTCAGTTTAAATGTGTTTCCTATGTTCTATTGTGAACAAAATAAGCTTTTTTAGATTTGCAAATCATTACTTTTAGCACTTTATTGGAATTGGGGTTGTATTTATATTATGAAATAAAAAATAAATGTTTTTCAGACTCAAGTGGGGTTACATAAAAATTGTATTGTGTAGCTGGTTATAAATCATTGCTCCCGTTTCAATATTCTGAATGCACATTTTTATAGTCAGGGACGTTACGCATTGTCCATCGAGGCAGGAAAGAAAACACTGAATCTTGTGGCAGTGTAATCCTCAGTCGCATATGTTTTGAGATACCACTGATCAAACCTGGGCTAGTTGGGAATTTATGAGTACAGCTCATAAAGCTGTGGACAGTGTCCCATGCTATTTCACTGTCTCTGTGAAATGTTTTTAATAGAACCCGTTTTGAGGCTTGGGTGAATGAAGCCCTTAGTCTCAATGGCTTCGAGAAGTGGAACCTCATCTCTGACAGTGGCTCAGAAATCAATAGCGGACATTCGGTTATTTGCTATTACTTAGAACAGGTTCAAAAGATGCTCTCATTTTTATTCCTTTTTATGTTGGAGGAGTTGAATCATGTGGGGTTGCCAGGTTAAAAAAAATCAACTAAAAACAACTTTGAGTGGCTCGATTACAGTTAACTCTTGTTTGCCAGGTCCAACTCTTTGTAACAGAAATAATCAAGTATCAATGTTACATGTCTTGAGATAACAATTTAGAGGTGTTGTTTAATTAACACGAATGTGCCAACTAGAGGGGAAGAATACAGCAACAATGTTGCCAAATACTGCATTACTCAGCAACATTACAGCATCCTAAAGGCAAATGTTCACTTATTTACATACAGTATACATCTTCAGCAGTTTACACATGGTCAGGTGGGTATATATACACATTACAATATAATACAATACAATGCAGTACAATACAAAAAATAAGACAGGAGTAGACTAAAGGGATATACACCGATTGGTTCCCTTAAAGCAGAGAAGTGAAAGCTCAGTGATTAAGTCTGTGGGTTACGTATCAGAAGGTTGGGGGTTTAAGCCCCACTATTGCCAATCTGCCACTCTGGGGCCCTTGAGCAAAGCCCTTAACCTTAGTTCTTAGTTCTAACCTTAACCTTCTATGCTTAAGGGGTGCTATATCATGTCTGACCCCAGCTTTCTAACATTGTCGAAACATCAACATTGATTCACTGTGCCATAATATACATTTTACAAAATATAAAAATAGCACATTTGCACTTCTCAAAAACAGTCTCATTCTTGCTTCAGTGCATTGTCTCACATTAGACTAAAAATAATATTATAGTCATACTGAACATCCTTTAAACAATCGTAGTTTTGCTTTCAATTTAGACTCTTGCGGCTAAAGAAAATATATTTATAATGGCATCAATTGATCATCTAGAAAAAGTCAAATTCCTCTTTTGTGTCCTGTTCTTCTCAACATGTTACTTCCTTCTGAGTATTTTCTATACTAATAAAACCTGATGGAACTAAATTCCACAATAAAAAACATATACACCGAAATATTACATATAGAAAATAATAACCTTGCCGTACCAAATGAATCCATGCCCGGGTCTGTTGTCGAAAATCTCTTGCAACAGAAATGGAAATGCGAATCCATTTCACATCAGTTAAATACGGTGGCCGAGAAGTGCAAAACACATGAACAAATCCAGAAACAAAATAACAAATCAGAAAACTAATGAACAAATTAGAATACACAATAACAAATCCAAAAACAAAATAACTAATCTGAAAAAAAAATAACAAATGCAAAAACAAACAAAAAAAATCTGAAAACAAATGAACAAATGCAAAAACAAAAATAACAAATACAGAAGCATGTTAACAAATCCGAAAACACAACGTCAATTCAGACAAACTGGAGAAGGTAGGTATAGTTTGCGAATGGAACACTTACTGATCATTGGACGAGACACCTGTCATTCAAGATATACAGGAAGTACCAGTCTGCGGCAGGAGAACGTATGTGTAAAAGTGTACAAACTCATCTTTATGTCATGATGTACTGCAGCATCTCCAAAATCACTGCATATAAATGTCCTTCCTCAAAGTAGCTTTGAATGAATTCCATTTTCTCCTTGCTTGCTTATGTTTACTTCTGTTATTTTCTTATATTTAAAGGTGCACTAATGAAATAAAAAATAGTTTAAAGTAAACGGAGAACTTCACGCATGTACAAGAAACAAAGTTATAAGATTTCATACTTCCTTTATAACTTATAACCAATAATCAGTAAGTTTCCATTCACAAACTATACCTACCTATTCCGGTTTGTCTGAATTTTTGTTGTGTTTTTTTAAATTTGTTAATGTGTTTGAAGATTTGTTATTTTGTTTTTGGATTTGTTCATTTGTTCTGGATTTGTTATTTTGTTTTCGGATTAGTTATTTTGTTTTTGCATATGGTATTTTGTTAGTGTTTTCTAATTTGTTAATGTGTTTTCGGATTTGTTAATGTGTTTTGCACTTCTCGGCCACCGTAGTTAAAGGACTTCAGAAAGGTCAGACAAAATCCTCCTCTTCTAATGAGAGAGCAGTGGCTGTCGGAGCGATTAAGCTTTTTAAGCTTTGTCAACATTATTGGTTATTGTAATACACTGGCACTCAGGTAGGGCCGAGTCAAGTGAAACAGGGTACGATAGAATTTTGCTTTTCACTTCATTAACAGCCACTGCAGTTTTGTGCAAGAGAAGGAAATCCGACCCAACGTCTGATGAAAGGAAATCTGATGCTAAATGCACGGTTCATTGTTTTCAAAGAACTGTACAAATATCCAGTTATTTTCTTCCACTAATGCTCTTTTTGAACCACACTTGGATTCTTAAAGCACAGCTGGTCTGAGTCTGTCCCCAGCTGGAGATTTTGGTGCAGTCAGAAACAAATTGTAATTTCATTCCTTATATTGAAATTGAAACCAGTCAGATCAAGTGTCAGAGCAAATATTCATCCAAAAATGTGTCTTAACATAACCTTGGATATGACAGTGTGATAATATACAGTACACAAGTCACTGATTTGAACTAAATGTGTCCTGCCAGTATCAAATGAAACCTAAAAGTACAAAATAGTAGTAGATTAAAAGTGATAGCTCAGTGAGCGGAAGGTCAGTGGTTCAAGCCCCAGTATTGCCAAGCTGCCAGTCTTTGACTTTTGAGTAGGGCCTTTAACCCTCAAAAAAGAAAGTCGTCAAACCTCAACTGCTCAGCTGTATGAATGAGATAATTAGCAAATAAGGACATCTGCAAAATGGCACAAATGCAAAAACCCACTTATTTATTTATTTATTTATTTATTTATTTATTTATTTATTTATTTATTTATTTATTTATTTATTTATTATTTTTTCACTGTCTATGTTCAGTCATTATAATACTAATACTACTGCTAATAATAAATATAATAATTCTTATTATTAAGATTATTATTAATATTATTATTAAGATTATTATTATTATTATAACCAAAAATAATCAAACATTACTAGTTGGTTAGGCCATGTTTTCCAGGCTGATGTTTAAATGCAATGCTGCTAATTCAATTCAATTCAATTCAATTCAATTCAATTCAATTCAATTCAATTCAATTCAATTCAATTCAATTCAATTCAATTCAATTCAATTCAATTCAGTTCAGTTCAGTTCAGTTCAGTTCTATACAATTTTATTATAAACAAATACAATCTGCACTGGTTCAGTTATTTAATAAATGCATGTTTTCATCTATGTATGGATTTTAAAAGCCCTTTCCTTTCCTTTCCTTTCCTTTTCTTTTCTTTCCTTTCCTTTCCTTTCCTTTCCTTTCCTTTCCTTTTCTTTCCTTTCCTTTCCTTTCCTTTTCTTTTCTTTCCTTTCCTTTCCTTTCCTTTCCTTTCCTTTCCTTCGCAGTTTCTTAAACTCGTTGTCACTCTTTACTGCTCTCTACTTGAAATAAGGTGCATACTGTAGAACTTTTTTTTACCCAGTTAGTTATTATTATTTACATCTGAGCTAATTCTGCTAATTTAGACCACCATAACCCCAACTAGTGTGTTGCTAAGGACGGTGTAAATACCCCATGCAGCTCTGCAGGTTCATGATAACATGAAGCGTCCCGTGGGACCCTGGTCCCAATGCACTAAAATCCCTGAATACTCTTTTTGAATCAGGAGTCAAGTATTTTTATTTGGTTACATCCCTGTATCATAAACTATTGAAGACTTGATATTAGAATTTTGCATTGAAGAAATGCATATAATACATATTTATTGTGATAAACTGAACAATAATTGTAAAGCAATTTTTGTTTTGTTTGAAACACGCTGAACACACGCTCGCTCCACACTGAGGCACTCTGGTGAGCTTTATGTATGCAAGGAACTGCTACATTTTTGATGCAGTATAGGAGGAGTTAGACTCAGAGTCTCTCTGACCTACTTCAGCTGCAACAGATTTTCATGATCTCAGTGTGCTTTTAAAACAGCCATTTTTGCAACAATGGGGATTTCTATGCATGTCTATGTATGCGTATGCGTATGTGTGTGTGTGTGTGTGTGTGTGTGTGGGTGTGTGTGTGTGTGTGTGTGTGTGTGTGATTTATGAGAGACAGTGGGTAAGGGAGGGAGTGTGTGGAGGAAGAAAAGACTGGGGGTGGACAATGATTTGTCAGAGCAGGCTAGGGCAGAGCGATGACCACATTTGCTTTGGAAGACTGAAGATGAAGGAGGGAGAATCAGTGAGCAAAGATACTGCTAATCTTTAACGCTTAGAATCAGCATGAAAACTGTGAGCATGTTAGCCTTTACAGGAAATTTCATCAAAACAAGAAAAAGATTTTATTGCAAATGAGTTGCCATATTTCCACTTGCGATTTGTTAAGTCAGTAAAAAAAAAATCTCTCCCTCTCTCTTTTCTTCTCTCTCGTGCTCTCTATATAACTATAGCAATGCTCTGCCTGACAGCTGTCCAACTGACACCGTTTAGTTTATACTGGTGACAATTCATGTATGTTCTGCGGCACCACACAGACAAAAAATAATCAATTCTGTGTTTTAAATGGTTTATAAATGATTGCAGTGGCATCCAAGGAATAGTTTGAATTCAAATACAGGTAGTCCCCCGAGTTTTACTTCAGATTTACAGCTTTATTACAAATCCACTATATTGTCGAAAGTTCAATTCAATTCAGATATTCCACTAGATTTTGGAGTGTCCTTGTGGAGAGTTGAGCTCATTCAGAAAGTTAATAAAGGTGTTAGTAAAGTCAGGTACTGATGTAGGTGAGGTGAGGAGCTCTGAGGTGCAATCAGCATTCACATTCATCCCAAAAGTGTTTAACAGGGTTGAGGTCAGAACTTTATACCAGATCTTTAATTCCAACCCATGCAAAAAAAAATCTTTATGGAGTTTGCTTTGTGCGCAGGGGCATTGTAATGCTGGAACAGGTTTGGGTCTCCTAGTTCAAGTGAAGGGAAAATTTCATGCTACTGCATCTAAAGACACTCAATACAAGTGTGTGAATTCAGCTTTGCTCTAACAGTTTGGAAAAAACCCATGCTAGGAAAGTCATGTGTCTGAAAACCTTTTGTCCATATAGTGTATTTAGGGCCCAGTGACAGTAAATGCTGCTCTGAGGTTTTTAGCTGAGCAATCATATAAGCATTAAACAGGAATATAGGAACACATTCTTCTGAGTTGATGAAAAAATCTCTTGTGTAATCACAGTGCAGAAAGTTAATGAAATACAAAAACTGCCGTGTGGCATTTCATTTGCAGGTGTCTGTCACACACGATCTAGCCACCTGGCCAGTGGTGTGTTCCGTGCTGTGTGCATTGATGAGTGATTGCTCAAGCTCATTGTTGGCTCTTCCACTTGCTGTAAAAAAAAAATTTGCAGACTGATGAATCTCTGTTCTGGTGGCTTTGTGTCACACAATCAGAGCTGGCCAGCGGCACTCAAAGCGCTCTATCTGAACAGGCTCTCCAGCCGGGCACACCACAATGCCTCTGCATAATTTCGCACTCCATTGCATGAGCGAGCAAGGTTTTCGTCACTGTAGGTTCGCATCTGTTAACCACCACGATGTGCGCCGCAGACATAAAGCGTGGAGAGAAATTCTTGTACCGTCTCAAGACTGGAGCAGAGGCCAATCGACAAACAAGACATGTACAAAGAAAGGCCACTCGTGCTAGGTCAGTCATAAAAAATGAAGATTCCTTCTGGCTGAACTTTTTACCCTTTGCAACCAGATCCATGTCTAATCTCGGCATTATATTCTTTCATATGGCTGTTTTATTCCGTGGAGGCATTTTGCTATGTTTTGAGTCCACTTGTCCTTCTAGACAGAATGATCACTGCAAATCAATGCAAAGCTCTTCTGACTGATAACCTTCAGCCGATAATGAAAGATTTCTGATGGAATCAGTGGACAGTAACAAAGTAAACGTAATACATTACTGTATTTTAGAAGGTTTTCTTGTATCTGTACTTTACTGAAGTATTTCCATTTGGGGAGACTTTGACTTTAACTTCTCTACATTTCAAAAAGTAAAATATTGTAGTTTTTAGTTTAACTTTAAAGAAATCTGTCATTACTTTTTGTTTATGAGCAGCTTAAAACTTAACTGGTCAAATACGCAACAAGGCACCAATCTGTGTAAATCAGGGCGCTCTGTTTTAAACTTGTTTTGATTGGCGCTTGGTGTATCTACTCATCACCAACATACAGTTCAGTGTCAGTTCAACAGCAAGCAAAACCTTTTGAGAGGAATAAATGATGGAAGAATCTCCAGACTCGAACTCGCCACAACACCTGTGACCTTTTTGTATGATTATTTATGTGTGATAAATTGTTGAAAAGAAGGTTTTGGGCTCATGATCATTGTAATAGATATCAATCAGTATTTGAATGATTAATATCATTCTATCAATAGATCAGTGTGCTGAGAGTCACATTAGAGTCTTTTCACGTAAACTGAGTTGATTGAGCAAAGAGTCTTGTGACAGAAATGATAATAGGAACTAGGAGAGTACTTTGAGTACTTTTTACTCAAGTGAAAGTTAAAAGGGAAACTTCTACTGTTACTGAAGTAATATTGTAATAGTAGATCTCTACTTTAACTCAAGTACATGGTTTATTTACTTCGTCCAACACTGGTTATCACTGTACATATATTTCATATAGAAAAATGATGTTTGTCCATGTGTTAACCTTACAGTCTATCATGTAGAGATATATGAATGGAAAATGTTTTGTCAGTCGGCTTAGTGGCCATATGTGCAGTCTGTTATATAGTCATGCCACTCAGCTGTGCTGCCCTGTGCCTCATACAGACAGCTTGATGAATGGCACCTATTACTCCAAACATTATGTGCTTGCAGGACTGAGGTTTTCATTGGCTCAAGCATCTGACCAGTCTGGTAAACTGTCCATCTTATAAATACACAGCTTAGCCTTAACACCCTGGTAGGATCAGCAGTATTTCCTCTGAATTGTAACATTCGCATTAAGACTCCGAATACCGAAACATGCTTCTATCATAGAGTTAACCGATGATAATGTTCATAATGAAAATCTGCTGCACATATTTCTGTGTTGGAAATATCAAAACGCTTAATGGACATTATATCAGTGGGTGTAATGAGAAATTAATGGGGAAAATACAGACAATGAGGAGCCTAAGCTTGTGAAATGGGGTTTCATGACAGAAATGGAGTGGTAGTGTGAGTAATTACTTCCTAACACAGTTAGAGATCAGCAAAGCCAACAAAACATAACCTTCTACAAGGCATCCAGTAGTATTAGATAATTAATATGTAACACTTACTTGATCGGGATTCACCTGACTTATCATCCTACCAGTCCCCAGGTGTTTGCACTGTTTTGGTACCTCAGCACAGAAAATACTAAAGAATGGTCTGGTAGCTGGAGTTGGCCAACTCTGATTTTCATACACTGGTCTCTGCTTAATGTTCTGAATATTAGGATTGGTGGTAATGAGATTAGACTGGATGAATGAATGTATTAAGTGGCTAATCACAAAATTATTCAATCATTTTACTTGTGTAAGAGGATGGATTGAAGATTATTAAATGCTGAGCTGCTTTTATGCTACTACATACAATGCGATCATAGCCGGCGAAAATAAATGGGAATGCAGTTTCATGAAGGAAATTCGCCTCGAGGGTTGGGTTGATAAAATGAAAGGTCGTACCACTTTAAAAATTTCCAAAGGCCCAACAAAGCCAAGGAAGTACTGCTTACCCATTTCTGTCTGTTATCCTGGACTGAATTTACACCACACACTGCATCACCACAATTATCCAAAATGGCAGTAATTACCCCTGCCTCCTTCCCTGACTTTCCAGAGGAGGCATCCTGGGGAGAATGGAGGACCTCGGGCCAACAAATAATTAACTTGATAATGACCTCGCTTTCCTCAGCCCATTCCTCATATCCTCTCATCCCTCCATGTGTAGACTAATTATGTAGATACTACACACCATATTGTTCTCCATCCATTTTCATATGACTATACTGATCACATTGTGAGTTTTGGTATAATGGGTACATATTTTCTGACACTAACTGCACAGTAAGGATGTCTCCATGGTCATAATGTGCACATAAAACAAAATACGACATAAAAGTGGCATTTGTTGTGCTAAGAACCACAGCATGCACTGAAATGAGATGTATCCTTATATGTTTTGGGTTATTTTTTCAAATGCCTTTCTGATTTAGTCTTGACTCTGTCACTGTCCTGTCATTGGTTTGCTTCCTAGTGGTCACCAGAGGTGATTCGCATCTTGATGCGTAGCCATTGATACGATACATTAAAATGCAGCTACCGATGCGATGTGATCAGATTTCGATTCGATTCAACACAATGCTTTTCAATGGAAAAAATATGATGTGATGCAATTTAAAATGGAACAAATAGTTCAGACAGACAGCAAATCATTAGTCAAATTAAGTGCCTTCTTCTTCGTCTTCTTCTTCTTCTTTCGGCTGCTCCCATTAGGGGTCGCCACAGCGGATCATCCGTCTCCATACCCCCCTGTCCTCTACATCTGCCTCTTTCACACCAACTACCTGCATGTCTTCCCTCACCACATCCATGAACCTCCTCCTTGGCCTTCCTCTTTTCCTCTTGCCTGGTGGCTCCATCCTCAGCATTCTCCTACTGATATACCCCATGTCCCTCCTCTGCACATGTCCAAACCATCTCAATCTCACCTCTTTTACCTTGTCTCCAAAACGTCCTACATGGGTTGTCCCTCTAATAAACTCATTTCTAATCCTGTCCATCGTTGTCACTCATAACGAAAACCTCAACATCTTCAGCTCTGCTACCTCCAGCTCCACCTCCTACCTTTTACTCAATGCCACTGTCTCTAATCCATACAACATCGCAGGTCTCACCACAGTCCTATAAACTTTCCCTTTCACTTTTGCAGATACCCTACTATCACAAATCACTCCTGTTACTCTTCTCCACCCACTCCACCCTGCCTGCACTCTTTTCTTCACTTCTCTAACACACTCTCCATTACTTTGCACTGTTGACCCCAGGTACCTGAACTCCTCCACCTTCTCCACCTCTTCTCTCTGCAACCGCACATAATTAAAATTATGTCTTGTGATACAAATTCCAACTTTTATCTGATGCATCACATCGTAACTTATGTTGATGCACTGATACAAATCGGAGACTCTTAGCATGCCTGAAGTATACCATGTTGTGCCAATATATCATTTGGCTAAGAATTAATTTTGGGTAATTAATTACAAGCATTCTTTTCACCCTGGCAGAAAAAGTAAAACTAAACGCTGATATAATTAAAATTAACAAAAAAAACCCACATGAAATGGTCTCTAGTGTGCTGAAAACCACACTAATGTCTAAAAGTGGCCATTTTATGCAAGTATGGTTTAGTAAGGCATTCCTTCGGTGTTCTCCTGAACTGATCCCAGTGTTTCCCTTGAACAGTTTTTCTTTCTAATGTTCTTTACTGACATTTAATGTAATCATATTATACCTGACATCACTATGTTGATGTTTACTCTCACTGCAAAGCAGAATAGGTAAAGCAGTAAAAGTTGATATTATTATAATATTTTCTGACCTTTGCAGTTACCTTATCAAGCCTCATTGGTTAAAAGGGAACTGCTTGGCACTTTCTCAGCCAATTTGGACTGATTATGAGGTCTGTGCTTCTTATCTTTTGTAAATCTCTGGGAATCTGATATTAAGCTCTGATCTGATATTGAGTCTAGTGGTGCCACTGCATGGAATGAAACTTGTCCAGCTGTGATCAAACCATAAGGGGCAACAAAGTGAAAGAGCAAACAAAAATCTCTACAAAATTATACTAGGCAATTAATTTTATATATCAGTAGCTATTTGTTTTCTAGATGTGGTCGCCAGTCAATATATTTACACAAGATAAAAAAATATTTCAACGCTTTTAAATATAAATTTGGGAACCTATCTACCATTAAAATGTCAACTGCAAACAATTAAATTATTAGGTAACAATGAGATTTTGTAATGGGATTTTTGCTGTATGCAACATGTTTTACTAGATATGGATTATTTTTTCTTTCTTACTTTTCCAAGCAATGTCCTAAATTAAAAGTGGCTAATCAACTACCAAATTATCGATCACTGACAGATTAAACCATATTGAATGCATATTTAAGTATTGCACACAGATTTAAATATTTGTTTTCAGTTGTACTGGGAAAAAAATCTAAATGCAGATTGTGGAGGTTTAAGTGACAGTCGTCCCTGTAGACTTTAGATCATCAGCTCTTCATTTATTGAGATCAAGACGTCATTGCTGTCAGACGTCAGTCTGTCTATGTAAAGTCTTAGGATTTATCAGACAGTACAAGGTTTAGCTTGAATATCCTCACTGATGCCTCTCCTTGAACTGCCACCTTAACGTGGTGGAGGGGTTTGAGTACTCGAATGACCCTAGGAGCTATGTTGTCCGGGGCTATATGCCCCTGGTAGGGTCTCCCAAGGCAAACAGGTCCTGGGCGACGGGTCAGACTAAGAGCGGTTCAAAACCCCTTATGAGAGATACTACATCAGGGACCGTGACGTCGCCCGGTATGGCGCAGCCGGGGCCCCACCCTGGAGCCAGGCCCGGGGTTGGGGCTCGTATGCGAGCGCCTGGTGGCCGGGCCTTCCCCCACAGGGTCCGGCCGGGCTCAGCCCGAAGGAGCGACGTGGGGCCGCCTTCCAGTGGGCTCACCACCTGCAGGAGGGACCGTAAGGGGCCGGTGCTAAGAGGATCGGGCAGCAGTCGAAGGTGGAGGCCTCGACAACCCGATCCCTGGACACGGAAGCTAGCTCTAGGGACGTGGAATGTCACCTCGCTGGCGGGGAAGGAGCCTGAGATTGTGCGTGAGGTTGAGAGGTTCCGACTAGAGATAGTCGGGATCACCTCTACGCACGGCCTGGGCTCTGGAACCACACTCCTCGAGAGAGGATGGACTCTTTACAACTCTGGAGCTGCCCATGGTGAAAGGCGTCGGGCTGGTGTGGGTTTGCTTATAGCCCCCCAGCTCAGCCGCCATGTGTTGGAGTTTACCCCGGTGAACGAGAGGGTCGTTTCCCTGCGCCTACGGGTCGGGGATAGGTCTCTCACTGTCGTGTGTGCCTACGGGCCAAACGGCAGTATAGAGTACCCGGCCTTCTTGGGGTCTCTGGGAGGGGTGCTGGACAGTGCTCCGACTGGGGACTCCGTCGTTCTACTAGGAGACTTCAATGCACACGTGGGCAGCGACAGTGACACCTGGAGGGGCGTGATTGGGAGGAACGGCCCCCCTGATCTGAACCCGAGCGGTGTTCAGTTATTGGACTTCTGTGCTAGTTACAGTTTGTCCATAACGAACACCATGTTCAAGCATAAGGGTGTCCATCAGTACACGTGGCACCAGGACACCCTAGGCCGCAGGTCGATGATCGACTTTGTGGTCGTTTCATCTGACCTGCGGCCGTATGTCTTGGACACTCGGGTAAAGAGAGGGGCGGAGCTGTCAACTGATCACCACCTGGTGGTGAGTTGGATCCGATGGCGGGGGAGGAAGCTGGACAGACTCGGCAGACCCAAGCGTACTGTGAGGGTCTGCTGGGAACGTTTGGCCGAGCCTCCTGTCAGAGAGATCTTCAACTCCCACCTCCGGCAGAGCTTTGACCAGATCCCGAGGGAGGCCGGAGATATTGAGTCCGAGTGGACCATGTTCTCCACCTCCATTGTCGAAGCGGCCGCTCGGAGCTGTGGCAGTAAGGTCTCCGGTGCCTGTCGAGGCGGCAATCCCCGAACCCGGTGGTGGAAACCGGAAGTAAGGGATGCCGTCAAGCTGAAGAAGGAGTCCTACCTGGCCTGGTTGGCTTGTGGGACTCCTGAGGCAGCTGACGGGTACCGGCAGGCCAAGCGAACTGCAGCCCGGGTGGTTATCGAGGCAAAAACTCGGGCCTGGGAGGAGCTCGGTGAGGCCATGGAGAAGGACTATCGGCTGGCCTCGAAGAGATTCTGGCAAACCGTCCGGCGCCTCAGGAGGGGAAAGCAGTGCCCCACCAATGCTGTTTACAGTAGAGGTGGGGAGCTGTTGACCTCAACTGGGGATGTCGTTGGACGGTGGAAGGAATACTTCGAGGATCTCCTCAATCCCGCCGTCACGTCTTCCATTGAGGAAGCAGAGGCTAAGGGCTCAGAGGCGGACTCGTCCATCACCCAAGCTGAAGTCACCGAGGTAGTAAAGAAACTCCTCGGTGGCAGGGCACCGGGGGTGGATGAGATCCGCCCTGAGTACCTCAAGTCTCTGGATGTTGTGGGGCTGTCTTGGCTGACACGCCTCTGCAGCATCGCGTGGCGGTCGGGGACAGTGCCTCTGGAATGGCAGACCGGGGTGGTGGTCCCTCTTTTTAAGAAGGGGGACCGGAGGGTGTGTTCCAACTATAGGGGGATCACACTTCTCAGCCTACCTGGGAAAGTCTATGCCAGGGTACTGGAGAGGAGAATACGGCCGATAGTAGAACCTCGGATTCAGGAGGAACAATGTGGTTTTCGTCCAGGCCGTGGAACACTGGACCAGCTCTATACCCTCTACAGGGTGCTGGAGGGTTCATGGGAGTTTGCCCAACCAGTCCACATGTGCTTTGTGGATTTGGAAAAGGCATTCGACTGTGTCCCTCGCGGCGGCCTGTGGAGGGTGCTCCGGGAGTATGGGGTCGGGGGCCCTTTACTAAGGGCTGTCCGGTCCCTGTATGACCGAAGCAGGAGCTTGGTTCGCATTGCCGGCAGTAAGTCAGACTTGTTCCCGGTGCATGTTGGACTCCGGCAGGGCTGCCCTTTGTCACCGGTTCTGTTCATAATTTTTATGGACAGAATTTCTAGGCGCAGCCAGGGGTCGGAGGGTGTCCGGTTTGGTGACGACACGATTTCGTCTTTGCTCTTTGCAGATGATGTTGTCGTGTTGGCTTCATCAGACCAGGACCTTCAGCATGCACTGGGACGGTTTGCAGCCGAGTGTGAAGCGGCTGGGATGAGAATCAGCACCTCCAAATCCGAGGCCATGGTCCTCAGTCGGAAAAGGGTGGCTTGCCCACTTCAGGTTGGTGGGGAGTTCCTGCCGCAAGTGGAGGAGTTTAAGTATCTTGGGGTTTTGTTCACGAGTGAGGGAAGGGTGGAACGGGAGATTGACAGACGGATCGGTGCAGCTTCTGCAGTAATGCGGTCGATGTACCGGTCTGTCGTGGTGAAGAAGGAGCTGAGCCGCAAGGCGAAACTTTCGATTTACCGGTCAATCTACGTTCCTACTCTCACCTATGGTCATGAGCTCTGGGTCATGACCGAAAGGACAAGATCCCGGATACAGGCGGCCGAAATGTGCTTCCTCCGCAGGGTGGCTGGGCGATCCCTTAGAGATAGGGTGAGAAGCTTAGTCACTCGGGAGGAGCTCGGAGTAGATCCGCTGCTCCTCCACATCGAGAGGGGTCAGCTGAGGTGGCTCGGGCATCTGTTCCGGATGCCTCCTGGACGCCTTCCTGGGAAGGTGTTCCGGGCGCGTCCCACTGGGAGGAGACCCCGGGGAAGACCTAGGACACGCTGGAGAGACTATGTCTCCCGGCTGGCCTGGGAACGCCTTGGTGTCCCCCCGGAAGAGCTGGAAGAAGTGTCTAGGGAGAGGGAAGTCTGGGCATCTTTGCTTAGACTGCTGCCCCCGCGACCCGGCATCGGATAAGCGGGAGAAGATGGATGGATGGATGGATCCTCACTGATGCTTAGTCAATGCATTTTCTCCTGTCAGAACTCTGGGGCCTGCTGTACAAATGCTACCAAAGGGCATCAAGGTTACTCAGTTCAGTTTCATCATACACTGCACACATGTGAATATCTCCATGCCAAAATCCCAACAGCAAGCACAGCAATGGATCTTTTGCTCGCAAACATTTGAAAAGCCCGTTCCAAGTGTCTTGGGGTTAAAAAAAAATCTAGGTTGGATTCAAGGAGTCTGCAAGGAAATCAAATTTACTGAGCTTTCCATGTTCTTTATACCCGAAAACACGTTTCAAGCACAATGTCACTTATAAAGAAAATATCTCATTATAGACCTCAACAGTTCCACGTTAGCTTCAGTGTGCGATGCCCCTTTTTTATCTCGTCGACATATCTGCGTTTCCTATATTGCATCATGTTGAAAGCACAATACTTCACTCTGTGAGCCCAAATCCTTTGCTTTTATGCAGATTTCTTTCCATCTTACTCAAAAATTAATCGTGTGTATTGGGTTCTGCCAAAACTGTTCTATAAGTGGAAAGGATTCCAGAACCAAACTTCTTAAAAAAAATTTTAATTCAATTATAAAAAAAGGAAGTAAAGGACAATTGAAGTCGTATATAATATAAAATCATAGTTTAATCGGCTTATTGGAAACAGATCAAAATAAAAATATAGCATACTGTATATAAAATAAGCACAGCAACCTTGTAGATAATATCGAATAAATTGCAGATAAAATGACATTGATTATCTCATTACATTGGCACCTGCCAAGAGGTGTGATTTATCAGGCAGCGTCAGTTCTTGATGGTAATGTGTTGGAAACATAGAAGAGGCTCAAGCATAAGGTTCTGAGAGATATCTCTCCATATCATTTTGCACATATGTATAGACCAACCAGGCAAAACTCTATGACATTATAACATTATGATCGGTGAAGTAAAAAACACTGATTATCTCTTCAGCATAGCACATGTTAGTGGGTGGATATATTTATTAGGCAGCAAGTGAACATTTTGCCCTTAAAGTTGACGTGTTAGAAGCAGGAAAAATGGGCGCGAGTTTGAAAAATTGTGACGTCTAGATGACTGGGTCAAAGCATCTCCAAAATTGCAGCTCTTGTCGTGTTCCTGGTCTGCACTGGTCAGTATCTATTAAAAGTGCTTCAAGTAAGGAACAGTGGTGAACCGGCGACAGGGTCGTGGGCGGCCGAGGCTCATTGATGCATGTGAGGAGCGAAGGCTGGTCCGTGTGGTCCGATCCAACAGACGAGCTCCTGTAGCTCAAAATACTGAAGAAGTTAATGCTGTTAATGCTCCGTGAGCCAGAATTGTTGTGGCAGCAAAAGGGGGACCAACACAATATTAGGCAGGTGGTCATAATGTTATGCCTGATCGGTGTATAACCTTTTACATTAACAATGTATTCAATTTCTTCTTTATTGCACTCTCCTTGACCATTGTACTTATTGTGTATAATCCCCTTTCTGTGTACTGGGTATTATATTTATATTTCTCAAATCCTATTATTTATTCATTTATCATTATTTATTCATATCATTTCCACTGGTACATATGTAAATATTTTACACTGCTACTAATGCACTTCAGGTTAGATGCTAACTGTATTTCTTTGCCTTGTACCGTAACTTGTGCAATGACAATAAAGTTGTATCCAATCCAATCTAAGATACTCTAATGTAATTTAATCTAATCTAATTGACTCTAATCTAATCATCTCCAAAATGATAGGTCTTTAGGGGCTTCCATATTCAGTATTGCATCTCTGACGCATACCACCTCATGAAGCATTGTTGCAGATCAAGCATACTCCTTCATGGCAACAGTTTACATTAGGTGGTTTTAATGTTATGGCTGATAAGTGTAATATGGGGTATCAGTATGAATATAAGGCCTACGCATTTTCTTTGTCCTAGCCTTTTTAGAGTGGAAGTGTTTTCCTGAACACAACAGAGAAAAGAACCTATCTTACAAATAGCTGATGTCTAAAGCGTTGAAGATAGACTACAGGTCAGGAAGATTAGTGTGGAAGGTGAGATCCCTGTGCAGAGCCTATCTATCTACCTACTTGGTGCTGTTCCCAAACCAAGCTGTGCTGCTTTCCCATCAGGATCCTCTCAATAGTGGAAAAAGTTCCTCAGCACCTTAGAGGAGAGTTGAAGGTCCTTCAAGCATATAACATGTCAAAATCACTTTCAGTAGATCCGTGTAGCTGCAGGTTTTCATTCTTACTAATTAGCCACATCTAATATCTTTGGAGTTTAATCAGATGATCATTAAATATTAGAGAAGCACATTTATAAACGAGAAGTGTACAGGAAATTTTAGAACGTGTCTGAACTAATTCTGTCCCCAAGCAAGTTAGAATTGAATGAATATAACACGATGTTATTATGCGTATCCACCTAGACTGCTAGGCTGCTCTTTCAAATTTTCATTAGCACTTCCCCCAGTGGAATTAAGCAGCTCCTAACCTCTATACAAAGCAATTTCAGATGGTAAACATGCCCTGTTTGGAAATTAGCTAACATCGAATCTCCTACTCCGAATACTTAAAATAATAAGTATTTCAAGGAGGAAATGCATAAATGTGCCATTTAATGTCTAACACCATTATAAAACGTTTTAGAACCAACATCTTAGAGATAACTTTCAAAAGAATAGAAAACCAGAACAATACTGGACAACTAAAATCCAAATTTTATGCTCTGCAAACATAGTCTTCATAAGAAATTCTGTTTTTTTCTGCTGGACAGCTTTTGGCATGTCATATGTTCTGACCTTTTCGCTTAGTCTAATTTTGTACATGCCATTACCACACTCCCTGTGTGAAAAACAGATTGCGTGTGACAGGCTGTTCCTCATTTGTGGCCTCTCTTTCTCTTTTGCTCTCTCTTTCTCTCTCTCATTGTCGGAGCCTCAGGTTGCTTATTTGAGTGCAGTAATTTGCCATTGACTGGAGACAGGTGCAGCTGCGGCCGTCGCCACCTTTAACAAAGTGTTTCATCTTGATTATTTCTTTTTTCTGCAACCACAATGACATTTTATGACAGACCATTTTACGATGCTAAGGACGTCCATAGAAAATAGTCTCGTAAATAATCCTTAGCCTTCTGTCTTTCTAAGAGTCACCGAGTAGCGCTATTGTGAAACCGAACAATTAATGTGTCCTCTCACATACGTTTTTTTCCCCCAGACCCGAACAGCCAAATAAGCGATTCAATTTTGTGAATGCGATTTGCCATGTTATAAAATATTTTAAGCAATGTGTGGAGTTCTGAGCTATTGAACTGTGATCAATATGAAAAACAAATGCATAAATCCTGTCCTAACAGTATAGTATAGTCTTGTGAGATAAAGGAAAAAAAGGTTAAAGGGTTATAGATCATGGGTTATGAATTTTACAATAGAGGTATACGATATAAGAGGTTAAAACAGAACCTATTCAGGGAGCCAAGAATTATGCACCATATAAAAACACAGTAATATACTAAGTATTAGGTTACTGCTTTATATATATATATATATATATATATATATATATATATATATATATATATATATATATATATATAATATTATATAATATTTTATACTACCTAATGTTTTTTAGAATAAATAACATGAAACGATTTCCTTTTTTAATTCCCTAACACCTTTCTGTAGTGTGTAGTAGTATGATGTAGTAGTTTATCGAGAAGAAACAAATTTCAAACATTTACAGTATTTTTGGTTTTCATATATTTTAAAATTATATACAGTATATATATATATATATATATATATATATATATATATATATATATATATATATATATATATAAACATATCTACAATATAAGAAACCAAAAACAAGAACAAGTTTCTCTCTTATCATGTATTAAAAACTAACCAAGAGTATTTTTAGCTGTTTGTGAAAATCCTCAGGTAAAATAAATCACTCTGAATATTCCTAATCCTAGACCCTGATACATGTATAAGGTCGGACTTGTATTATAATTTTTTTTTCCATCCCGAAGTAACCTTTGAATGCATTCTATTTAATAGCGTTCTGATTGCACTCTCCAACTATGGCTAAATATAATTCTTGATGCTGGTTTTCTGCATTTAGTGCTTGAATTGCAAAGCTGATTTCCATGGCAACGTAGTCAAAGCTAGTCTGATTCTGTATGTGGTACCTTACAAGGAAAATGACCACATGTTTGACGGCATAAAAAAATACAAAAAGCCTATTCATTTCTGTGCAATTGCTAGCACTATAATGGTATGGCTATGTGATTGGGCAAAGATTAATGGCAACTCAATGGGAATTTAGACTTAAGTATAACAAAAAAGTGACCTTTTAATATGTATGTTTAAATATGTAATGAGAAAAGTCCTGGTGTGTCAGGTCCAGACCATTTAAATGTGAGATCAGCTGGGACTAGCTGTCTTTCATATGAGCAGAATACATTGATATTGACATTTTCTAGATAACGTTAACTAAGATCCTGGTAAATCAATAGCTCTAGAGTTATAAGCTTCTATCCGCATGAAGAGCTGTTGATATACAGCCAATCGAAGTATTGATATTCTCGCTAAAAACCATAGGAGAGACTGCCATCTAGATTTGCAGTGTATAAAGGAGTACGTAGTAATGCTACTTTAAAAGTATTTTATATCCAAATCTGAGAAAATTACTATGTGGGTTTGTGTGCCGTGGCCAGTATAGATCCGTATTACTCTGTAACCTCAGTGCATACTGTTTCTCAGTAAGCAATCCATTAGTCTCAATAAATAATAAATTGTATAAACTGAGCAGAAATAAGCAATTTCAACCTATTAAGAACACATTATGGGTGGCACTATAGTGCAGCAGGTAATCTCAAGCCTTACAGCGACAGCTTGCTGAGCTCAGGTTACGGTGTGTATGGAGTTCTGCATGTTCTCCCAGTGTTTGTGTGGGTTTCCTCCTAGCTCCAAAAAAAAAACATGTCTGTAGGTGGTTCAGTAACTCTAAATTGCCCTTATGCGTGAATATCTCTCTGTGTGTGTAATGGCTGGGTAGGATAAATCACTTATTTTTATTTAGTGCCTCTTTTTATATATATTTCTAAACAGTAAGCATATCAAAACTGTATGTACACTGTTCTATACAAAGTGCATGTTGATGTAACTTGTTTCAATTTGCTATTAAATAATAAATGTTATTTTTCTTTTTGACATGGCAGATGTAATGACCTGTAAATGTATACTAATTTATAAAGGAATACATGCTTATAGACCCCTCAGAATTGCAAGTTTCGGGTTTCTTTACACATAAGCATAACTCATGAAAACTGCCTATGTAGCTTGTTGTATAAAAGGCTAGTTTTTATGCTAACTCAACTGACAACAGTCCACAATTGATGTCCTCATTTGAACCCTTGATCCAACCTGATCAGTAAACGTACTGATTTAAGATTGGGTTGCTTTCAACCATATTAGATTTGTCAGTAAATAAATGTACTCTATTGCTGGTTTGTGGGTTCACACGCAAGCTTAAAAAGCTGATTTATGGACTCGCTGGTTACTATAAATATTGGTCTATAGGATTTTCTATTACTGTGCTGCTTTGTGGGACAGCCTGGGACTTCTAATGACCTAAATGTAGCTGATCAACAACTTTCAGACTGCCGTCTCTGCAGCTTTACGTCAAGAGTCTTTATTTATATGCCGGAGTCAATACTCTACCTTCTTTTGCAAGCGTTTAGAACGGGTTTACCAGGATGTGCATGTCTTTACAAACAGAGCAAATCAGACCAAAACTGGTAGGAGAGTCATATTGCAATCAATAGACCTTACTCCATCTTTTCCCTTTCCCAAGCATTTCTTCAGAGCCACGGTGTGTTGCTATGGCGACGTGAAAAAGGGCTGCACACTGCAGCAGTGAGTTGGTTCTTTTGGACAGAACATTGTGTTTGACACATTCGGGGGAAAAAAAAGAATACCTAAAGATCCCTTGATTTACATACAATGCTGGGTACTCGTGAATTCTTCCACGATTGATCGCAAAGAGCAAAAAACTACATTTGGGTCATTGCTTTCGTACGACGAATGTTAGTCAGTGTAACTCTGCCGAGTAATAACGAGCAAAACAAGAATGGACGGCGACTAATACTGTATGTTTTAATCACCAATTTATTTTAAACCAGAAAAAATACTCGTTTTTTTATATTTCTTCTGACTCACCTTGTCTTTCTTTCCTTTCCTTTCCCTTTTCAGTGTGACAATGCAAAGGGATTAAGGGCCTTCTTCGACGCCATCTGCTATGGTCCTAGACATTTAATGATCTTTGGAGGAGTGTGTCCATCAGTGACGTCTATTATCGCTGAGTCATTAGAGGGGTGGAACCTGGTGCAGGTAATACCGACTTATATTTTACTCATTTTGCAAACAGGAGGAGTGTGAAACCTTGTTACAGTGTCTGCAAAACAGGGTTTCCACTGCACAATGGCTATAACCTGTACTGCTAATTGGGGTTAGAGGATTATTGTAGGTTAGTTAATTATTTTTTTTAGCTGCAATTCTACCAGCATTAATCACAAAGTTTAATTATGTGCATTATGTGAATCTTTAACACATAGACTATTGAGTAGCAAGAATTCACAAGACAGTGACCCCTGCTGGTAGGGAGGGACATTGCTAGGACTTGGACTATGTCATATTTATAATGCAGTTTGAATTAGAGGGCTGCATCGGGATTGGGACGGAGGACCCACAGGACTGCTCCCACCTGCTGGTGGAAGAGGGACACGTGTTGTGGGAGCGGGCGGTAATGGGCAGAAATTCGGCAGGGAAGGATGGGAGTGGGATAAAGAAAACAGTCCCTCGCAGGGTTCTAGTTTGAATTGTTGTGCATTGGGTACAGGCCACAGCTATAAAACACTAATATTATGCAGAAATAACAGTAAAAGTATACCAGACAAGTATCTCATAGAGTGAGAATGAATAACATTATTAAAGCATAAAACCCAATGAACACAATTCATCAAGTTTTCTTGATGCATGCATCATCTCTAGCAGATATTAACCTCTGGGTTTTCGTGCATTTTTTGTGCATTTATTCTGTGCATTTATGAGGGATTTAAAATAAAGGCAAATTCTACCTTCTGAAATCAAAAGAATAGAGTTTTGGGAATAATTTAATATTATATTAAATTAAAACATAAGTCTGTGATTCTGATCTGAGTTTAAGACAGCAGAGAAGGCTATATATATATATATATATATATATATATATATATATATATATATATATATATATATTCCATATATATATATATATATATATATATATATATATATATATATATATATATATATATATATATATATATATTGTCTTGGTGCTTAAGATTTGATAGGAAACATTTCCTGGATTTCTGTGCTTTCAACATCTCCACTCTATGTACGTATTCTAAGCTGGGTGAGATCCAAACAGTATTGTACTCTGAGCCTAACTGGATCTCACCTGCTCCCCTTCTGTAGGTACGTCACACACCATTGTGATCATCTGATGTCAGCTGCGAAAGTGAGAAGTTTGCATCGTTTTAGTGTGATTCCTATGCAGCTGCATGGTGAGCAGCTGCTGCACTTACTGAACAGTATATGGAATTGTTTTGCTCTTGTTGCACGTTACCTAAAGTCAGAAGCCTTTCACATTGTTGTTTTTTATTTTAGCACAACAACAACCCTTAAATAAAGCGGTGTGGTGGTGGTGATAAGAGAGCGCAATCATCTTGGAATAATAAAGATGACATACCTAGAGATGACAGACTGTCGGTGAAGTGAGACACGATGACACAGGCTGACTACCGGTTTATTTAAGGAACAGCGAGGATTATATTTGTGTGTATTGCACTTAATGATGGCACTGATGCACTCTTATCATCTCATTACTCATTACTTATAATTGGAATTGAAACAGATTACTGGAATAATTGGTCTAAAATAGGAGTAAAAATTTGGCATTTAAAATCTTTGGTAAAGGATGTTTAAAGGAAAACTGATCCAAGGGTGATCTATTATAA
Source organism: Silurus aristotelis (assembly GCF_946808225.1). Taxonomy (NCBI): domain Eukaryota; kingdom Metazoa; phylum Chordata; class Actinopteri; order Siluriformes; family Siluridae; genus Silurus; species Silurus aristotelis. The sequence continues at coordinate 16,738,569 of NC_139594.1, forward strand.
ATCTCAATGGACCGAAATGTGTTTTATAGCTTTTCTAGACAGGCATTGGTTCACTGACTACTTGCAATAACATTGTTAAGCATTAGAAGTCTTTAGTATGGCATTAAAGCTGGCCACAACTCAACCGTTAGCAATTTAGATTTAGATTTTTTCCACACTTCCTGAATATCCTGGACTGTGTTTTTTTTTTTTAACATAATAGCATAAAGACATCCTTTTTTATGGATAGTAACCACTTGTTTTCTAAATGTGTGTGTAAATAAATGAAGCAACAATCTGATTTACTACCAGGAATCCATGTTAATTTCACCTACAGAGGTTTGCATTCAAATGAGCAAAATAATTAGCTTAGCATGTTTACTGTATAATTACTATACACTTTGTTGCATTATTATGCAAAGGTGCCAAATACATTTTGATGACTGTGCAAATATGCTAATTATGTGATTTAACCCAAGCGGAAACGAATTCCAAAATGGCAGTTGCGTTTCTCCATGAAAGCCTTTAAGTGTTTTTCCAGACGCACAAATAAAACCATTAAGGGTTCAAGGTTTAACCTTTTTATCTGACAATATTCATTTGTTAAAGTCTATTTCTGCTATTTGAAGTCAAAATAAAAGCATTTAATGACTTCTCACTGATTCTATCTAATGATAATGCGCGTTCCTCAAAAATATCACCTATTATTAGGTGAGGGATGATTTATATTTGTCACATCTACATTACAGCGCAGTGAAATTCTTTCTTACCATATCCCAGCGATGTTAGTAAGCTGAGATCAGAGCGCAGGGTTAGCCATGTTACAGCACCCCTGGTGCACAGAGGGTTAAGGGCCTTGCTTAAGGGCCATAAGTGTTGCAGCTTAGCAATACCAGGGTTTGAACCCCTGACTTGCCTATCTGTAATACAGAGCCTTAAGCACCGAGCTACCGCCTCTCCACTGTAGTAAATTAGAACTCATATATTCCAAATCTGGCAAATTCCAAATTCATAGGTTTTCCTACATTTGAACAGAATATCAGATTCCTGATAACACAAATTTGAGGTTTTTTTCAGCAACTAAAAGCATTATTATAGATTATTCATCACACCATAATTGAACCCTTTATAATATCTTCTTCTTCTTGAAGAAGGCTGCTCTTATTAGGGGTCGCCACAGCGGATCATCCGTCTCCATACCCCCCCTGTCCTCTACATCTGCCTTTTTTTTAAAACTAACTACCCCTATGTCTTCCCTTACCACATCCATAAACCCCTCGTTTGCCCTACTCTTTTCCTCCTTCCTGGTGGCTCCATCCTCAGCATTCTCCTACCGATATACCCCATGTCCCTCCTCTGCACATGTCCAAAACATCTCAATCCTACCTCCCTTTCCCTTGTCTCCAAAATGTCCTACATGTGCTGTCCCTCCAATAAACTCTTTTTTAATCCTGTCCATTGTTGTCACTCCCAACAAAAACCTCAACATCTTCAGCTCTGCTACCTCCAGCTCCACCTCCTGTCTTTTACTCAATGCCACTGTCTCTAAACCATACAACATCGCAGGTCTCACCACAGTCCTATAAACTTTCCCTTTCACTCTCACAGATACTCTTCTATCACAAATCACTCCTGCTATCACTCTTCTCCACCCACTCCACCCTGCCTACACTCTTTTCTTTACTTCTCTAACACACTCTCTATTACTATGCACTGTTGACCCCAGCTACCTGAACTCCTCCACCTTCTCCATCTTTTCTCCCTGCAACCGCACCACTCCATTGCCCTCCCTCTCATTCACACACATGTACTCTGTCTTACTCCTACTGACTTTCATTCCCCTTCTCTCCAGCATGTACCTCCACCTCTCCAGGCTCTTCTGCACCCTACTCTCACCACAAATCACAATATCATCCACAAACATCATAGACCACGGAGACTCCTGTCTGACCTCGTTCGTCAACCTCTCCATCACCACTGCAAACAGGAAAGGGCTCAGAGCCGATATTTGATGCAGTTCCACCTCCACCTTGAACCAGTCTGTCGTTCCTACTGCACACTTCACTGCTGTCACACTGCCCTCATACATGTCCTGCACCACCCTCACATACTTCTCTGATACACAAGTCTTCCTCATACGATACCACAACTCCTCTCTCTGCACCCTGTCGTACGCTTTCTCTAAATCCACAACACAACTCTTTCTGACCTTCTCTATACTTCTCTATTAACATTCTCAAAGTAAATAAGGCATCTGTGGTGCTCTTCCTCTGTAAAAAAAACATACTGTTGCTCAGAGATGGTCACCTCTTCTCTCAGCCTGGCTTCCACTACTCTTTCCCATAACTTCATAGTGTGATTGATCAACTTTATTCCCCTGTAGTTACTGCAGGTCTGCACATCTCCCTTATTCTTAAAGATCGGTACCAGCACACTCCTTCTCCATTCCTCAGGCATCCTCTCACCTTCCAGAATCTTGCTAAACAATTTTGTTAAAAAGTTCACAAGCCAGCTCTTCTAAACATCTCTATGCTTCTACTGCATTTACATTTATGGCATTTGGCGGATGCCATTATCCAGAGCTACTTACAACTGAGTAGGGTAGGGTTCAGGGCCTTGCTTAAGGGCCTAGCAGTGGCAGCTCGATGGTGGCCATCTGCTCCTACTAACTTTCCACTCTTCATTCTCTTAATAGCTGTTCTCAATTCCCCCTTTTTAATCCTATTCACATCTTCACATCAACCAACCTTTTCTCTCTCACTTTCCTCATTTATCAGCTGCTCAAAATACTCCTTCCATCTTCTCAACACACTCTCCTCACTAGTCAACAAATTTCTATCTCCATTCTTCATTGTTCTAACTTGCAGCACATGCTTTCCACCTCGGTTCCTCTGCTTGGCCAATCGGTACAAATCCTTTTCTCCTTCCTTAGTGTCCAAATTCTCATACAGCTCCTCATATGCCTTTTCCTTGGCTTTCGCCACATCCCTCTTCACCTGCTGCCGCATCTCCTTGTACTCCTGCCTACTTTTCTCATCACTCTGTCGATTCCAATCCTGTTTCGCCAACCTCTTTCTCCTTATGCTCTCCTGCACTTCCTTATTCCACCATCATGTCTCTTTGTTTTCTTTCCCTTTCCATAAGTCACACTAAGTACCTTTCTAGCTGTCTCCCTTATCACTTCAGCAGAAGTTGCCCAATCATCCAGCACTTCTTCACCACCACCTAACAACAGTATGACCGCTTCCATAAAGCTCACACTACAGTCTTCCTCCTTCAGTTTTTACCATCTTGTACTTTTTTCAGTAATCACTATCCTCCTCTTTTTCTTCACCTCCAAAACCATCCTACAGACCACTGTCTAATGCTTTCTAGCTACACGGTCCCCTGTCAGCACCTTATAGTCTCTAATCTCCTTCATAGAACATAATCCACCTGTGTGCACCTTCCTCCACTCTTATATGTCAACCTTTGAAAATCTTAAAATCCGTATTCACTACTGCCATTTCCATCCTTTTAGCAAAATTTTTACCACCATCTGCCCTTCCACATTCCTCTCCTTAAAGTCTACCCATCACCTCCTCATCTTCTCTGTTCCCCTCACCTACATGCTAATTGAGGTCTGCACCAATCAGTAATATTTCTTTTCTAGGTACACCTTCTACTACTTTATCTAACACACTCCAGAATTTTTCCTTCTCCTCCATCTCACAACCCACTTGTGGAGCATAGGCACTGATGACATTTATCATCACCCTTTCAACTTCCAGCTTCACATTCATCACTCTATCAGAAACTCTCTTCACTTCCACAACACTCCTACTGTACTCCTTCTTCAGAATTTACCCCTATACCATTTCTCTCTCCACCCATACCATGAAAGAACAGTTTAAACCTCCACCTCCAATGTTCCTGGTCTTTCCCTTTCCACTTGGTATCCTGAACACACAACATATCTACCTTTCTCCTCTCTATCATATCAGCTAACTCTCTCCCTTTACCAATCAATGTATCAACATTCTGACCTCCACTCTCCTACACTTCTCCTTTTCTTGCTGTCTCTGTAGACGTCTTCCTTACCCCGTTGGCTAACAATAACTGTGGTGGCCGTTGGTAACCCAGACCTCGACCGATCCGATATGAAATTCTGATTTGTAATCAGCATATTTATTTGCAACATGTTTTAACGCTGGATGCCCTTTCTAACACAACTCTCCCCATTTATCTGGGCTTGGGACCGGCGCTAAAAGTGCTCTGGGTTGTGCAACCCCAATGGCTGGGTTTAACCCTTTATAATATATACTGATTAATGATAAATTTAACAATAGTCAGTTATAGTTTATTAATAATACAAAAATGGTAAATATATTAACATAAGCAGCATATGATTAAGGCATAAGCTAATTTTAGCTACATTTCTCACATATTCCCTATTATGAGACTTGAAAGATCTTCCTTTCCTACTTTATGTACTATGCCAATTGTCAATATACAGCACCTTTAACAGTTAAAACTCAATTTTCACAATCAGTTTAGACCCAAAATCTATCATAAGAATTTCAAAACTCTAAAAAGTTCTAGACTTTCCAAAATTTCCAAATTACCTTTACATTTCTAATAATTACATTTATTACATATTCCTCTCTCTGTATATTCACACTCGATCACGCTTATTTTATCTTGGCCAGTCCACCTACTGAGATGTTTTTAGGAGGTGGAGAAATGCCACAAAGACACAAGCGGGACATGCACAAACATTCCACACAGACAGTAATGCGATCTCAGAATCAGTCAGGGGACTGTGTGGCAGAAATGCTACCCACTGCACTGCCACGATTTGGCAGCTTGAACACACAAATTAGTATTCTTTATTTGGGATCATCCAAATAAAGGCCCTCTGCGGCTTAAGGTTTCTATGTGCTTTCACTGTGCCACAGTTGCCTTTCTCATGGTGAGCTTTCTCAAACTGGAACATGGTCTTTTCTTCTCAATCTTCTTCTTTTCATTTCAATTTAATTCAAGTTTATTTCTATAGCGCTTTTTACAATGGACATTGTCTCAAAGCAGCTTTAAAGAATGTAAAAATTAAACAATAGAATTCACTTAGATTTAAATGTATGTGTATTTATCCCCTGATGAGCAAGTCTGTGGCAAAGAAAAACTTCTTTAGATGGTATGAGGAAGAAAACCTGAGAGGAACCACACTCAAAAGGCAACCCATCCTCATCTGGGTGAGTTTAATAATAAATCATTAAAACATTACAAACACTAGTGAGAAAAGAATATTGAGCACAGAGTGTGTGATTATGAGAATGTCCTTTCTACAGTCTTATACAGTTAGAGTTGTGGAGCCAGGAACTCCTGAGCAACTCATGAATTAGCTTAACATCTAAGATCATAGAAGATTCAACAACCAACTCCTTCATGCCCGAGCCTTTAAATGTTCAAAGAAGAAGAAACAGCATGAGTAGAATTAATTTTTTAGTCTTGATTAGGAGGTTGTTTTTCCTTAAAGTCCAATGTTTGAAATTGTCATGAAGTGGGATCCAACTAGAGCTGGTACAGTACATCTCTGGATGTCTCAGGATCCTCACGGGGTTAACATCTTCTCTTTGAAGGCTCTACATCGTCTCCTCTAATGACCATTAATTTGAAGTCGTTTAACCACCACCAGTTTGGATGCAATACTGAACAACGCCTGCCAGAGAGCAAAGACACAGAATGATCATATACATTCCAGCTCAGCATTACAGGATTCAAAATACGCCTTTTATGAACATTGTGTGTCTCCAATAGACCATCAGTTATTGCCCAATAAACTCTTGTCGATAGTAAATCAAATAAAGCACTCGTATTTACCATGGTGGGGAGAAAAGCATTGTTTTGAGCATGAAAAATTGTCAAATCTTAAAGCATAATTTTGCATCCGGGTCCACTGTCAGCTAAGGACAGGAATCTGAGGCTATCCTGGGCTGAGCCCCAGACAATTGACAGTCAGAGAATGGAAAAAGACAATTCACCATAAGGATTTGCTGTACCTGCTAACATGCTTCTCTGATAACCTTGATTGTAATTATTTAAGTTACTAAATGTCCTTCGTGGCAGCTCGAACCAATCTGACCATTTTACTTTGACTTCTCTTATCAAAAGACAGTTCCACACTATTCTGTGTAAACTATTCAGACTGTTGTGCGAGAAAATCGCTGAGAAAATCAGCAGTTTCTGAAAAACAAAACTCATCCCATCTGGTTTTTCGGCAACCATGCTACGATAAAAGCGATAGAGATCACACTTATTCTTAATTCTGATGTTGGATGTGAATATTAACTAAGCATTGGTATCGGCATGATTTCATGCGTACTGCTGCCACCACATGACTGGCTAATCGCTAACTGCATAAGTCAGCAGGTGTACAGGTGTTCCTACTAAACTGGATTGTGAGTGTAGTAAAATATATCCAGTTAACGAATTAGCAAAATGCACCTTAACACGCACTGTAAAATGAAAACAAGTTCATGCCTTTTAGTGGGATGAGGAAAACATAATTTTATACAAGTTTTCGATTACTAAAGCGTATGGAAACAATTTACTGAGGTAAAGCCAGAGGCACTTATTCCCATGCGTGACTCTGCAGGCTGATAGCTCTGGTGATAACTATATTGTGTAACATGAGAATGTGACTCCAGATGGCTAAATGGTCGGATCTTTAAAAGTTATTTGTAATTGCTGAACATTATTGGATGCTTCAACCAGAAATGTAAATAATATACAGCACACAGGCATTGAGTTGCAGAGAGAAAAAAAATAGACAGAGTTTTAAGAAGGTCTAAAAAATGCTTGCTTCACATTTACAGTGGGTTAAGGCCCTTGCCCAGGGGCCCAGGAGTGGCAATTTGGTGTGGCTTAGATTTGAACTTATGGCCTTCAAATCCAAACTTCAATGCCTTAACAATTAAGCTACCACCTTTCCCTTTAGAGATGGAATTAAGTAACAGTACAGATACTCCATTTCATATAAAGCACAAACACATGAAAAATAATAGTCAAATATAGAAAGTGCAGATAACTAAAGATCTTTATCAGGAACGACTTGTGCTTCTAAATTCTCAGGGCCTTCACTTCCTCCATATTTGGGGTAGACAAATCGGGATATTGAAGCAGTGAATTGGTTTGTAGTCTGATTTAAATGAGATGCATACATAAAACCTGGATGAAAGTCGGTTTGAAGATCTTCTTCTTCTTCTTTCGGCTGCTCCCATTAGGGGTCGCCACAGCGGATCATCCGTCTCCATACCACCTCGCCTCTACATCTGCCTCTTTCACACCAACTACCTGCATGTCTTCCCTCACCACATCCATGAACCTCCTCCTTGGCCTTCCTCTTTTCCTCCTACCTGGTGGCTCCATCTTCAGCATTTTTCTACCAATATAATTCATGTCCCTTCTCTGCACATGTCCAAACCATCTCAATCTCGCCTCCCTCACCTTGTCACCAAAACATCCTACATGTGCTGTCCCTCTAATAAACTAATTTCTAATCTTGTCCATCCTCGTCACTCCCAACAAAAACCTCAACATCTTCAGCTCTGCTACCTCCAGCTCCACCTCCTGTCTTTTACTCAATGCCACTGTCTCTAATCCACACAACATCGCAGGTCTCACCACAGTCCTTTAAACTTTCCCTTTCATTCTTGCAGATACTCTTCTATCACAAATCACTCCTGTCACTCTTCTCCACCCACTCCACCCTGCCTGCACTCTTTTCTTTACTTCCCTAACACACTCTCCATTACTTTGCACTGTTGACCCCAGGTACCTGAACTCCTCCACCTTCTCCACCTCTTCTCCCTGCAACTGCACCACTCCACTGCCCTCCCTCTCATTCACACACATGTACTCTGTCTTACTCCTACTGACTTTCATTCCCCTTCTCTCCAGCGCATATCTCCACCTCTCCAGGCTCTTCTCAACCTGCTCTCTACTCTCACCACAAATCACAATATCATCTGCAAACATCATAGTCCAGGGATACTCCTGTCTGACCTCGTCCGTCAACCTGTCCATCACCACTGCAAACAGGAAAGGGCTGATCCTTGATGCAGTCCAACCTTCACCCTGAACCAGTCTGTCGTACCTACTGCACACTTCACTGCCTGACTTCCTCATTCAATACCACAACTCCTCTCTTGGCACCCGGTCGTACGCTTACTCTAAATCCACAAATACACAATGCAATTCCTTCTGTCCTTCTCTATACTTCTCCATCAACATCCTCAAAGCAAATAAGGCATCTGTGGTGCTCTTCCTCGGCATGAAACCATACTGTTGCTCACAGATGGTCACCTCTTCTCTCAGCCTGGCTTCCACTACTCTTTCCCATAACTTCATGGTGTGACTGATCAACTTAATTCCCCTGTAGTTACTGCAGGTCTGCACATCTCCCTTATGCTTAAAGATCGGTACCAGCACACTCCTTCTCCATTCCTCAGGCATCTTCTCCCCTTCCAGAATCCTGTTAAACAATCTGGTTAAAAACTCCACTGCCATCTCTCCTAAACATCTCTACGCTTCTACCGGTATGTCATCTGGTCCAACCGACTTTCCATTCTTCATCCTTTTAATCGCTGCTCTCACTTCCTCCTTACTAATCCTATCTACATCCTGCTTCACCAACTCCACATCCTCCAACCTTCTCTCTCTCTGATTTTCCTCATTCATCAGCTGCTCAAAATACTCCCTCCATCTTCTCAACACACTCTCCTCACTAGTCAACACATTTCCCTCTCCATCCTTTATTGCTCTAACTTGCAGTACATCCTTCCCAGCTCGGTCCCTCTGCCTGGCCAATCGGTATAAATCCTTTTCTCCTTCCTTAGTGTCCAACCTCTTATACAGCTCCTCATATGCCTTTTCCTTGGCTTTCGCCACATCCCTTTTTACCTGCTGCCGCATCTCCTGGTACTCCTGCCTACTTTTCTCATCACTCTGTCGATCCCACTTCTGTTTTGCCAACCTCTTTCCCCTAATGCTCTCCTGCACTTCCTCATTCCACCACCACGTCCCCTTGTCTTGCTTTCTATTTCCAGATGTCACACCAAGTACTTTTCTAGCTGCCTCCCTCATCACTCCTGCAGTAGTTGCCCAATCATCCGGCACCTCTTCACCACCACCAAGCCCCTGTCTGACCTCTTCCCTGAACCTCACACTACACTCTTCCTCCTTCAGTTTCCACCATCCTATTCTTCTTTCAATCCTTACTTTCCTCCTCTTCTTCTTCGCCTCCAAAACCATCCTACAGACCACCATCCGATGCTGTCTAGCTACACTGTCCCCCGCCAACACCTTACAGTCTCCAATCTCTTTTAGGTTGCATCTCCTACACAGAACATAATCCACCTGTGTGCACCTCCCTCCACTCTTATACGTCACCCTATGATCATCCTTCTTCTTAAAATACGTGTTCACCACTGCCATTTCCATCCTTTTAGCAAAATTTTACCACCATCTGCCCTTCCACATTCCTCTCCTTAAAACCATACCTACCCATCACCTCCTCATCACCTCTGTTCCCTTCACCTACATGCCCATTAAAGTCTGCCCCAATCACCAATCGTTCTTTCCTAGGTACACCATCTACCACTTCATCTAATTCACTCCAGAATCTTTCTTTCTCCTCCATCTCACAGCCAACTTGTGGAGCATAGGCACTGATGACATTTATCATCATCCCTTCAACTTCCACCTTCACAATCATCACCCTATCAGAAACTCTCTTCACCTCCACTACACTCTTACTGTACTCTTCCTTCAGAATCACCCCTACACCATTTCTCTTCCCATCCACACCATGATAAAACAGTTTAAACCCACCTCCAATGTTCCTGGCCTTACTCCCTTTCCACTTGGTCTCCTGAACACACAGCATATCTACCTTTCTCCTCTCCATCATATCAGCTACCTCTCTCCCTTTACCCGTCATAGTACCAACATTTAAAGTACCAACCCGAACCTCTACTCTCTTACACTGCTCCTTTCCCTGCCGTCTCTGTAGATGTCTTCCTCCTCTCCTTCTCCTCCTTCGGCCAACAGTAGCCCAATTTCCACCGGTACCCTGTCAGCTAACGATACCTGTGGTGGTCGTTGTTAACCCGGGCCTCGACCGATCCGGTATGAAATTCTCATTTGTGATCCGCATATTTGATTTGGCACATGTTTTACACTGGATGCCCTTCCTAACGCAACCCTCCCCATTTACCCGGGCTTGGGACCAGCACTAAGAGTGCACTGGCTTGTGCCCCCCTAATGGCTGGGTTAGTCGGTTTGAAGATCATGAAACATATTTAAAAGTTAGCAAATATAGACCATAAAGCTAATGAGAACCTGAAGGGGCTTACCTAACCTAATGCTAAGTGCAGATTCGTGCTGTCATTTTACAACAGCTATCCAAAAAAATTGGTGTCTAAGTATTAACCACACATGCATACGGTGTCCTGTATGCATAGACATTGTAGGTGGCAGTAGGGGGAAGCTTTAAACTTTGAATCCAATGGTTATGAGTTGCTACTCCTGGGCCCCCAAACAATTCCCCTAAACCCATAACTGCTTAGTTGTATGAATGAGATCAATTTAAGTCGTTCTGGATAAGGGCATCTACCAAACACAGGGTCTGTATACAGGGTCTGTATCCACGTTCATGCCAGGAACAGCTAGCTGTGAGAATGTGCTTTGAATTTGCATCTGTTTTTTGATGCAGTTTGTTCAGTTTACGCTTGTTAACAACGATCCTCGTGCTGATTTAATTTCCTCACTAAATATTCCTATTTATTTTACTTACGTAACCCACATATTCAACCGCTCTTTCTAATTATCATCAGGAATAGGTGAATGTGTAACATTTGCCCCCCTCCTACATGTGCCTTTGTTTTAAACGGCTCTTTTAAGTGTTTAACCCTCTGACTTTGCTTTATGCCTTCTATTCTTTGTAATTTTTTTATTTGGCTTTCAGATGCCTTATTTTTTGTCACATGTTCCATAACAGTTTAAAGAGATTGGAGGAAGATCAATTGTGAATGAGGAAGTGCATCGGTGAAAAGACAGCATAATTAGTGACTATTCAGAAATAATACAGCTTAATTGACCCAATACAACATATTTAGTGAAAACTACGGCTTGTGCTGGGAGCCTTGATTTCCTCACACGGCTATACTGAGGGGATTTAGAAGATTTTTCTCTTGCTTTTTGACAAAGGTATTGGAGTTCTCTGAACTGATGCACTGTGATTCAAATATATATTTTAATTAATTTAGTTCATTCTCATTGTTACATTTTGGTCAAATTGATATCAGGATATATTTTCTTCTTTCTGGCAAGGATATATGATGCAGGAAAATCTTTGAATGCTTGATGCTAAAATGTGCTCAAACAAAACAAACAAAAGACACACAAAGGACAGAAAAGGGTCTGTGTTTGAGCAGAAACGCATTCAAATCTATCTATTGAGTTTGTACATTTTCCTGTTTGAGTGGTCACTTGACTTCTGTCGATAATAACTCAAAAACAAGCAGGTTTATGAATAAGCTTGTATTTTAGGACAAAAGATTGGATCAATGAAACGTTCAGGCAAGGTTCTCCAACTGTTTTGAAATAACAAAACAAATAATATATATGCAAAAAACTATATATATATATATATAATAATTTCTATAAATAACAAACACCATTACTTCAATACTGTCCATATAATACATTTGTTTTTAGTCTTTTTCTAGCTACAGGGGTCCTTGTCCACCAAATGTTCGAGCGCACCGAGACAAAATGAATACATGTGACAATTTTTGAATCTTTTTTATTAGGTCACATGAAGCTGTATGGCATCATAATTTTAATAATGTCAAATTCAGTTTAAAAGCACAGCAGTAATCTAGGACACTTAATGCTTGAAGCATCATTAACTAATTTATGAAGCAAGATGACATACTATGAAACAGTGGGGAGAGTGAAAAATGCACTTACATGGGTGGGGAATTCAGCAGGATGAGAAAAACAATAGTTATAAACATGTAGTTAATAATTTGGATTAAAATAATGATTAAAAAGGGGGGTTTGTGGGTGGGGTGGGTTTCACTGTTGAGATTTTCTATTTAAAATGTGTATTTAAATTGAATCATCTTCTTTTTAATTCTTTGCTTCCATATGCTTCCTCAAAGTTTGGACGCAGTGTGACAGACGAGTAGAAAAAAAATACCCACGAAACAGTTATTTGGAGTTTTATAAGAATAAAATAGTATGAAATGCTTTGAGCATTAGCCCCGATCATTCCCAACTTTCCAATTAGGGTGATTTGTACAAATCTTTAAGAGTTTCCGATCGACCCTCTAATGAACAGATGAGAGAGATCTGGTTTGAGTTGGAGAATAAGTTCAGTTGATGGCTCCTAAAATAGACTGCAGTACACTACCCAGATATAAAATTAACTTCCAGCAACTTCATCTGTATGTACTTCATGTAAAAGTAATACTTTACGTGCTACCCTGCCATGCCTATGAAAAATCTGAAAATGATCAGAGGACATCTGTTTTTGATATTAATACACCACTCTTTATTGCACTTGGCACAGTTAATAGTGTTAATACCCGTGCTATCGGGACTGTGACGTGGGAATAATTAACAGTGATTGTTCTCCTGATTTGAAATTCTTTCAATGTCTAGTATTTTACATTTGCATGTAGTAATTTATCTGACACTTTCGCCTAAAGCAATGAACAAGAAAGGGCTGTGTGAGTGTTTGCCTTGGAGCAATGTGGGGTTAAGAGCCTGGTTAGAATTTGGGATTGACATGAGATATTGTCATGCAGTTAGCATGGGGACCTGCGGCAGTGAGGTCTTATGTCCCGTAATGGCTTTATTTGATGCCATAGGTCAGATAGAACAGTGGTACCCATTATTGATTGGTGATTATTTCTCTTTACATATGACAAATTATTTCTATTACATATTATTATAACATTATATACATATAATATATATTTAGTCCCCATTCGCTGTTACAATAACCTCCACTCTTCTGGCAAGATGTTCCACTAGATTTTTGTTTATTGCATTATCATAACAGGCTGTATAATAACTTATTGGGAGAAAACCAGTAGCTCTATGCCAAATCAGTCATTGAGCACCCCCATATAACTAAAATGGTATAATCCTCAATTTATAACAAGAGATTTGTGAGATTCAGCGAAACAGGCTCCTCCTATTGAATCTTCGACTATTTTGGCGCATCCAAGTCGTTATTTGTTATACTATTAAGTTAAATATAATAAATATTATTCTTGTATTATTTAATTTTTTTAGTATTTATAGTTTTTCATATATTTATAGCAACAGCACACCATGCAGCATGCAATCCATTATACTGATGTTGAGGAAGGAAGAATAATAATAAAAAAATAAAATCAAGTCAAATAAAAAATCATCGAATGTTGCATGTCTTGCAGGATATATTTTGGCGACATTGTTTACCCATTATTTATATAAAAAAATATTTTGATGCATTTCATTCTGTATACAATCAATCCGAATGCAAATTTGTCCTTGAGCAACATGAAAGCGCAATAGGCCCCTGGAAGAGACTCCACGATACGCGATGTCTTGTGAGAAAGACAGGGGGCCCACAGAGAGAAATATTGAGTGACTGAATGAAACCCATCTGCTTTGTGTTTAAATTATCTTGGCGAAGAAGAGAAACAGATAAAAACCCAGAGCAGTGCTGAGAATTACCACTGTTTCCACGATGCATTAGCGATGCACAGGCTTTAACGCAGCTGCATTATGCCGCTGCAGCACCTGGGAAATGCCAGGGGTGCAATTAATTTCACTCCGACATGCAAATTAGACCTCTGTAAGCAGCAACACACTCTTATCATCACTCAGTGTTTATTCTTGGAAATAAGACGGAGTGTGTCGTTCACAATGATGCTTTCAGTTTCATTCTGGTTTTGGATTAGTATTTGTGTTGCAAGACGTTCGAAGAAAGGAGCAGCTGAGGAGACTGAGAGTAACTATAGATTGTGGGTATGAGATTCCTGGAGGATTCAAGATGTATTCTCCATCTAAGAAGCTTCACAGCTTTATTTTACCAAGAAATTCCCTGGGCATATCATTTAGTTGGTACATGCAGTAGACTCAATGGGAAGCATGTTTGAATTCTTTCCTTATACAGTAGGTTTGCATGTAGTGGCACACACATCTTAGTTGTATGGGAGTATGTGTGTGTATGTGTGTCAATTTAAAATTGTCTTCAGCGGCTTAACAGAAATCCTGATGTCAGTGAAGATCCCTAATGAGCAAGCCAGGGGAGACAGTAGTGAGAAAAAATATTCCTGAGACATTATAATGAAGAAACCTTGTAAAGAAGCTGAGTCAGAAGAGACCCCATTCATCCTTCAGGTGACTCAGGATTAGAAATGGTCATTCTTATGCAACTCTATATTAAGTAATAAAGTATGGAATGGAATGCAATGCAATTGTGATTATGAGCGCATTGTTCAAGAAGACGGCTGAGACCAAGACAATGCGGAAGTCATAAGAAACCATGCAATATAATTTTTTTAGGGATGCACCGAATTTTCGGCCCCCGATAACTTTTGCCCGAAAATGACAATTGTTTTTTGGCTGAAAGAAAAAAAAAAAGTAAGAAAATACAAACCAAAAATATGCTTCCCTGTGCTCAGAAAGGGCAATCATATCAGCGATATGAAAGTATTTTAAAGTTTCTGATGACGACAACAAATTTGCTATATGCATTGTGTCTATTCAGTGAAAGTTTCAAAAGGGGGGTACGGTAAAGAATCGCTTTTCCACTACAGGTTTAATTCACCACATGAAAACATTTAAAAAACACTCAACTTGTGGCTACATCTGGTGTTTCAGTATGAGGTTGGTGCTTTGCTTTTGCGCCTCCAGTAGAAAATGAATGAATCCCTATTTTGAACCACTCATTCTTCCGAATTACATTAATGCTGCCTAATTATTTTTTTTGATTCACACACCAATCAACAGAATGGGACATTTAACCAAACGTAACTGTTTTGATTTCAATAGCAATTAAATAATGCTCTTTTAATAGATTATATGTCAATTGGAAAGTAAAGCTCTTTTGTCTGTACAGTGCATAACATAATAATAAAATAATATAGCATTCAGAGGCATTCATTTCATTTCATTTCATTTCATTTCATCTTCTCCCGCTTATCCGTAATTCGGGTCGCGGGGGCAGCAGTCTAAGCAGATTCCCCAGACACTTCTCCGTGTCCAGGGATCGGGCTGTCAAGGCCCCCGCCTTCGACTGCTGCCCAATCCTCTCAGCACCGGTCCCTTACGGTCCCTCCTGCAGGTGGTGAGCCCACGGGAAGGCGGCCCCACGTCGCTCCGACGTCACGGTCCTTGATTTATTTTTCTCGTAAGGGTCCCCTGGAGCATAGAGTGTTAAGGGCCTTGCTCAAGGGCCCAAGAGTGGCAGCTTGGCGATACCGGGGCTCGAACCCCCGACCTTCCGATCGGTAACCCAGCACATTCAGAGGCATAATAAAATTAATTTAAAATCAACTCGGTGCCCCTATTAAAGATAGAAAAAAAAATCACCACACAAAAAAATTTTTGGGGACCTCTGGGGTGACTATTGCACTAGTGCACTATTGATTTTTTTTTTTTGTAAATAGCATTTGCTAATCCTTTTACAAAAAAATCTGTACATTTATTACAAAATACCTAAAAAGAGACCAACCCCATGTTGGAGAGCAGCCGGTTTTTAAAGTGCAGCTCCATTACGATCCATTAAAAAGTGCTTTTGCCAGATCGAAGCTGGAGATCAATAAAGAGTAGTTAAATGTCTGACACAGCTCACTGATATCTGTAACATAAACTTACAATCTGAGAGAGAAATATGTCAGGGAATATGGAGAGAGAGACAGAGAGAGACAGAAAGAGCTCGATAGTATTGCAATGGAGGAGAGCCCTGTCAAAGACACCACACCCTCATACAGTACAGTAGATTTTTTCTCTTCCCTAATTGACAGCAGACGTTTAACCAAAGGCAAACCCCAACCATCAACCCCACACACACACACACACACATGCAATTATGCTGCTGCAAGGCTGATTCCTAATTCTTTTATAAATTACCTCACTGAGTCACAAAACTGAGGCAATCCAGTTTAATTATCAATTATTAATTAAGCATCTCTCTTTGCTCTTCCTTTCACTCTTTTTTTTTCATCTTCCTTTCTCCTTTATCTCCTGCCACCTTTCCGAGTTGTGTATTATTTGCATGTTGGGATGTGAAGGACTCAAGCACGCTTGAGGCGGAGTTTGAAAAAAGGGTGTTTTGAGGATAGCGGATCACTGTTTTAGACTCGTTCTCTATTGAACAGCTGAATGTTGTGTCAATCTTTTAATTCAGTTCCATTTTAATTAATTTGTAGAGTGTTTCTTACTGTAGAAAACGACAAGAAAAGTCCCAGATGAATTATCCAGAGTTCTGAGTAGCAAGAATTTGAAGTCCCTTAAATTTGAGTCCCTTAACATTTTTTGCTTGAATAAAAGTACAAAAGTATTTGCCTTTAAATCAACTTAAATATTCTAAAGTATTATGATTTATTACGTAAGGGCCGACTGATTTCGCACAACTAAGTAAAAAGTACAATATTTTAATTTTAAATGTAGTGAAGTTAAAGTAAAAGTCTCCTCAAATGGAAATATTTCAGTAAAGCACAGATATGTGAAAAAGCTACTTAAGTACAGTAACAAATTGCATTTACTGTCCACCACTGCTCAGATGGCATAAGTAAGATTCCTTGACTTGAGAGGAGGAAAAGAATCTTCCAAATAATAGATTTGTCATAATCTGGAAATCCAAAATAAAGCAATATTTGTAGCATTGCTGCGTAACAGCTCCTAATATCCAAAATTTGCTGTTAGGTGAACAGACTTCACTGAATTACCTCAAGGTATGAACGTGTGTATGGTACCTTGTGATAGACTTTGTTCTTTTCTTTTCTGCCCAGCATTCCTGAGATTCCTCTGAAACCATTACTACTCAGAATCATGATGATTCTATGCCATTAAGCCTTGGGTTTATCACCTGTGATAGAAAGCAATACATTCTTTTTATTCTGCAGTTTATCAATATGTTCAAATATACACTGTAAAGACAAGGTATTGGGACACCTGATTTTTCCAGAATCATGTGGTTCTTCTCCAAACGGTTACCTATTGAAGGAATACAATTGATTAGGATGTATTTGGATGTGGTGCCATTCAATTTTCCCTTCACTTGAACTAGGAGGTTCAAACCTGTTCCACCATGACAATGCCCCTGTGCAGGCAGCTCTATGAGGATATGGTTTATATAGGTTGAAGTGGAAGATCTCCTGCTGTAAATGAATTAGAACAGAGATAGTGATAGTGTATATGGGTTCGATCTTTTAACAGAAATGTTTTAAAGATTTCTTACATGTTCATGCTTCTAATGACAAAAAACCCGATCTCATTATTTCATGTGCTGCATATATTTTAAGCATGTAAAAAAGTAAGGTTGAGAGATCCATTTGAAAAACTCTGATAATGGTCCATTTAGAGTGTGTTAGAAGGCCATTAACAGAGCAATTTAGTCCACCTCTTCACAGCACTGCTCTGGCTAATGACTTGTGTGCAGCCTCACCATTCACATCTGTATGCACCACACATTCACACTTCATTCGATGGCGTGCAAAGACAATCCCATTCTTGCCTGTCGTCAAGAAGAAGAAAAAAAAAGGAAAACCCTTGAGGTAAACCGACTAGTTCTCAGTGTGTTTACCTGTGCGAAAGCGACAAACATTTCAATGCTGATTTCCACTATCACGCTAAGCCAGAAGGATTGAAAAGAGCTGCAATGAGCAACAAAATGTCTGCCGTAACAGCACATACAGTGGAATGGCTTGTGAATGACACTTAAGGATTTGATCAACTTCCTCCATCAGCGTAGACTCTGTATGCAAATGACAGCTTGTATACCAGACATAACATTATGACATTTGAAGATTTTTACCGGTGAAGTGAATAACACTGATTATCATGGCACCTGTTATATATATATATATATTAGGGGTATACAGTATTAGGCAAGTGCTACTTTTTTTCTCAAAGTTGATGTTAGAAGCAGGAAAACTGGTTGAGCGTAAGGATTTGAGTGAATTTGACGAAGGCCAAATTGTGACGTCTAGACGACTGGGTCAGAGCAACTCCAAAACTGCAGCTCTTTTGGCTGTTCCTGGGCTGCAGTGGTCAGTATCTATCAAAGTGGACCAAAGAACAGTGGTGAACCGGCGACAAGGTTGTGGGCGGCCGAGGCTCATTGATGCAAGTGTAAAGCGAAAGCTGGTCCGTGTGGTCCGATCCAACTGACGAGCTCCAGTAGCTCAAATTACTAAAGAAGTTAATGCTGTTAATGCTTGGAGGGTCACAACTGTTTTGGCAGCAAAAGGGAAACAACACGATATTAGGTGGTCAGTGAATCTGTTTAATGAGACACCTGTGGAAATGTATAGAAATGTTTGAATTCTGCTCCAGTTGTGATCATGGTGACACAAACTAATAGGCATTCTATCTACTTAAACATAGGATTAATGCTTTTAAATAAAATCACTCTCAAAGTAGGAGAGTTTTGCAGTCCTAAGAATGAAAACTATTGATTTTCATATGGCAAAACAAATCATTGAGGCATGATTCAAATACAAACTGTAATTGCTGGGAAACCATTTATTTATTGATTATAAGAGTAACGAAAGACAATGTGAGGAAGTCATTTCAACAGATAATAGAGAAAATGTTGAGCATTTCCCAGACTAACCCTACATTTTTTATGGAAATGTATTGATCTTTCCCCTCTATAGTTGGTAATTTTCCTACAATAGGTTATAACTAGTGAGTGAGTGACTAAATTCTAAAAAAAAATGTAGCACCGAACTGTAAAACTCATGACCTCTTCCACCTGAGGGAACCTTGGTGAGGTTCGTGTGATCAAAAAAGGAGTCTGAGGGTAAATGTATTCTCAGGCTTGTTCAGTTGCAGTTCACATGAATGAACTGTTTTAAGGTTGAGTGCTTTGATGTAGATTTAATGTTCAGCCAGTCATCCGTGTGCATTTATTAAAAAAAAAATATTTTCATATAGTTGTGCAAACTTGTCATAAGTCTCTTTTTTTAATGTATTAGTGCAAGTGTTTTAGGAAAGCTACAGGGAAAAACTCAAACACAATAAAACAAAATAAAAAATGCACCACAAATCTGCTGATCTCAGTTGTGTTTTTTTATTTATCTATCGTGGATTTACATTTGTAATTGAGTTTTCTGGCTGGTTTGCAGTTGTGTTTTCTGATACACAGTTGTGTTTTCTGATACACAGTTGTGTTTTCTCAGTTGCAGTTGTGTTTTCTGATATACAGTTGTGTTTTCTGATACACAGTTGTGTTTTCTCAGTTGCAGTTGTGTTTTCTGATATACAGTTGTGTTTTCTGATACACAGTTGTGTTTTCTCAGTTGCAGTTGTGTTTTCTGATATACAGTTGTGTTTTCTCAGTTGCAGTTGTGTTTTCTGATATACAGTTGTGTTTTCTCAGTTGCAGTTGTGTTTTCTGATATACAGTTGTGTTTTCTCAGTTGCAGTTGTGTTTTCTGATACACAGTTGTGTTTTCTCAGTTGCAGTTGTGTTTTCTGATATACAGTTGACTTTTCTGATACACAGTTGTGTTTTCTCAGTTGCAGTTGTGTTTTCTGATATACAGTTGTGTTTTCTGATACACAGTTGTGTTTTCTCAGTTGCAGTTGTGTTTTCTGATACACAGTTGTGTTTTCTCAGTTGCAGTTGTGTTTTCTGATATACAGTTGACTTTTCTGATACACAGTTGTGTTTTCTCAGTTGCAGTTGTGTTTTCTGATATACAGTTGTGTTTTCTGATACACAGTTGTGTTTTCTCAGTTGCAGTTGTGTTTTCTGATATACAGTTGTGTTTTCTCAGTTGCAGTTGTGTTTTCTGATATACAGTTGACTTTTCTGATACACAGTTGTGTTTTCTCAGTTGCAGTTGTGTTTTCTGATATACAGTTGACTTTTCTGATACACAGTTGTGTTTTCTCAGTTGCAGTTGTGTTTTCTGATATACAGTTGACTTTTCTGATACACAGTTGTGTTTTCTCAGTTGCAGTTGTGTTTTCTGATATACAGTTGTGTTTTCTGATACACAGTTGTGTTTTCTCAGTTGCAGTTGTGTTTTCTGATATACAGTTGTGTTTTCTGATATACAGTTGTGTTTTCTCAGTTGCAGTTGTGTTTTCTGATATACAGTTGTGTTTTCTGATACACAGTTGTGTTTTCTCAGTTGCAGTTGTGTTTTCTGATATACAGTTGTGTTTTCTGATACACAGTTGTGTTTTCTCAGTTGCAGTTGTGTTTTCTGATATACAGTTGTGTTTTCTCAGTTGCAGTTGTGTTTTCTGATATACAGTTGTGTTTTCTCAGTTGCAGTTGTGTTTTCTGATATACAGTTGTGTTTTCTCAGTTGCAGTTGTGTTTTCTGATATACAGTTGTGTTTTCTCAGTTGCAGTTGTGTTTTCTGATACACAGTTGTGTTTTCTCAGTTGCAGTTGTGTTTTCTGATATACAGTTGTGTTTTCTGATACACAGTTGTGTTTTCTCAGTTGCAGTTGTGTTTTCTGATATACAGTTGTGTTTTCTGATACACAGTTGTGTTTTCTCAGTTGCAGTTGTGTTTTCTGATATACAGTTGTGTTTTCTGATACACAGTTTTGTTTTTTCAGTTGCAGTTGTGTTTTCTGATATACAGTTGTGTTTTCTGATACACAGTTGTGTTTTCTCAGTTGCAGTTGTGTTTTCTGAATTGCTATTGCAGTTTTTCGACTGATTTACTGTTGGGTTTCTGATTTATAGTTGTGTTTTCTGGTATACAGTTTTGTCATTCCATTTGCAGTTGCGTTTCTGATATATGGCTGCGTTTTCTGATATATGGTTGTGTTTTTTAATACAGTTTTTTATACTTCTCATTTGCAGTTGTGTTTTCTGACAAGCTTTTACAGTTTTCTGTCTGATATGCAGTTGTGTTTTCTGTATTGCAGTTGTGTTTTCTGATATAGCTGTGTTTTCTGTTTTGCCTTTGTTTTCTGATATTCAATTGTGTTTTCTCATTTGCAGTTGTGATTTTTGTGTTGCAGTTGAGTTTTCTGAAATGGAATTGCAGTGTTTTGACTGATTTACTGTTGGGTTTCTGATTTATAGTTGTGTTTTCTGGTATACAGTTTTGTCTTCCCATTTGCAGTTTTTCCATTTGCAGGGTTTTTGATATATGGTTGTTTTTTCTGATATATGGTTGTGTTTTATATACAGTCGTGTCTTCTCATTTGCAGTTGTGTTTTCTGCCAATTTTTTTTTCTGACAGTTTTCTGACTGTTTTGCAGTTGTATTTTCTGATTTGCAGTTGTGTTTTATTATATGGTAGTATTTCTGATATACAGTTGTGTTTGCTGATGTACAGTTGTGTTTTCAGATATACAGTTGTGCTTTCAGATTCACAGTTTTCTGACTAATTGACAGTTGTATTTTCTGATTCACAGTTGTGTTATTGGAATTCACATATGTGCTTTCAGATTCAAAGATTTCTGACTAGTTTTCTTTATATACAGATGTTTTCTTTTTTACAGTTGTGTTTTCTGATATAGCTGTGTTTTCTGTTTTGCATTTGTTTGGTTTTTTTGATATACAATGGTGTTTTCTCACTTGCAGTTGTGATTTTTGTTATATAGTTGTAATATAACTGATGTGTTAGGGCAATTTTATTTGTAATTTTTTTTAGAAATACATTCATGAAGATTATTATGAAAAATATTGCTTATATCAGCCACCACTTTGCTATAAACATGAAGACTTGCATTGTTTGGCCATGTTTCTGCTCAGTGGAACCAGCGTGAAATAACACTCTGATAATGATCAGTGTATGCTGACTGTTTGTGCCCTATAAACTTGATCATAATGAGCAATGACACATTTTATAGCTAGTACACTAGAAGGTAAAGCACCCTTTGATTATCATATATATTTACCAAATTGTTTTTAATCTCTGTGGTGTATTGAAGATATGAGAACCTGTCCGATGGAGGGGCAGTAATGGAAACCAGTTCACTCTTTCTGAAGAAAAAGCCCAGGACAGGGTGTTCATTGATTCATTTATGTTATGAATGCAGTTTCTTCAGAGCAGATGCAGGAGCAGTTTCCTTTCTCCCAGCCTTAACTGTATGATTCGGAAAAACGTGTTCCCTCTGAAGCATTTAGCTTCTATTTACCCATGACAGACTGGCAAAATGGAGACCACTTCCTGAACACTTGGCTACTTGGCTGCTCTCCTCTAGTCAATCAAACATCTTTCTTGTTTTCTTTACCCAGCTGTGTGCACACTGAAAGCATGCACGGATGCACATATACAGTACTTACACACACGCGCAAACTGTATGTTCACGCACACTCAACGCTTTTAACAGGATCTTTTTTTTTTTTTTTGCATGACTTTAATGTGAATGTATGGAGTGTAATTTAGCTTTGCATCGTAGCATGGTATATATTTAGACTTCCTGTACTCACATTCATTAATTAAGCTAACAAGTCGTCTCAGACAAAAACGAGTGTGCTAAAAATGATGACATTAGTGCGCGTATGTGTTTTGTATCAAAATGTCAGAAATGTCAAAGGCAGTTTAGCAGACTAAAGAGACATTATGGCTGATTTAAATGAGTTTTTTCACTTCCAAGGTTTTTTTTTTACATTTATCACATTTGATAGATGCCCTTATCCAGAGCAACCTACAACTAAGCAGTTGAGGGTTAAGCACAATGCTCGAGGGCCCGGCACTGGCAGCTTGGGGGCGCTGGGACTTGAATGTGTGATCTTCTGATCCAGAGTCCAATGCCTTAACCACTGAGCTACCACCTCCCCAGCTTCCACACCACTTATTGGTGTTAATCCATATCAGTCAAGTTACATTAGGGATGGTAAGGTTCACATCAGTGCATAAAAGTTAACAGTGTGATGCATGGGATACAAGTTGGCATTTGTATCACGATGCATCATTTTTAACACATTTGCATACAGAACGATTTATTTATATATCATTATTAGTAGATGTGCTATACTTTTATCATTTGGAAAGTGGGCAATAATTTGTGACCAATATTTGATACGTAGAACGATTTCTCGTCGCTAAACCGCTTCTCGAGCGCGTTCTCTCAGCGCCGCTGCTGCTACGTGAAAATAAAGTTTCACAACGCTACGGAGGCCGAGGCGTGTCCTGAGAGTCACATAGAATACAGATTAACATGGCAGAGGTAGAACTGCATCTTCCTGCAGACACAACAGGAAATTAATGCCTGGTTTGTTTTCTTCTTTTCTTTTGCAACAAGGCATGTTTGTGAAAAGGGGCCATACTTTAGTAGTCAGAAAGCGCTTAATTAATATGTTACCATATAGAATTGCATAGCATTTTTTTCCATTGCTCCGTGTTGCGTTAAATCACATTGTGTTGAAATCTAAATCGGATCTTGCATCATAATAGGGGTGAATGGAATCATATCGCGTAGGTAGCTGCTTCATATTTATCTGTAATGTATCGTATCATTAGCTATGCATTGAGATGTGAATCGCATCGGCCCCAATTATGTAGATGCACATCCCTAATAAATATTGATCAAAATAAATTGATACAAGATGGCAAACTTACAATATGACAAAAATTACAATATTCTGGCAAACTGCACTAATAGCAAAAAGTGTCATATTATTTGGCCTTTTCTTTTAGTAACTTATCAGTTTCTCCTTCCTTTTCTCATTATTATTATTATTATTATTATTATTATTATTATTATTATTATTATTATTATTATTGTTGTTTGTTTTTAGTTGGGTTTAAATAATAATTATAATAAGAATATTATAGAATATTATGATAATAATAATATTAGTACTATTCTTTTTTTTACTCATTATTATTATTATTATTGTTGTTGTTTGTTTTTATTTGGATTTAAATGACAGTGATGATAATATTTATATTCTTTCTCCTCTTCTTCTTCTTCTTCTTCTTTAAATCCAACTAAAAGAACAATACAGATTGTAGGAGCAAACACACAGGTGCTCAATAACCACTAACCAAAAGTAACCATTAACCAACTATGAAGTATTTCATTAATGCATGAGGAAAATCTACAGAAATAAGAGGAGGGTATGGAAAAATGAAATGATCTCTACTCTAGCTAATGTAAATAAGGAATAATCTGGATTGTTAAGGTATTTATCAGATATTCAACTTAATAAAGTTGTAGTCTCATAAAATGATTTTATTTAGTCACAACAAGTGAGTAGAGACAGATATAAACACAGAGAGAAGTCTTTTGATAAAAAAGTACACTGTCTAACAAATACAAATCAACAATAAAAGGTCATAATACAGAGACATCTTTAGTTTATATGACGTGCAGACTATGCAGACAGGGCAAAATTGGTCAATTAGAAACCAGGGATACGTAAATATTACATCCAGAGAAGCAAAAATCACAGAAAATGCCATAGTAAGTGAGGTATAAGATCACTGAGGATTCACAACGAGAGTGTGAAACTGAGGATCTTATACACAGGACTGTGAAATGTGATTAGTCTCAGGTGTGGGTAATTAGTAATCAGGTGAAAGAGAATGTGACGAAGTTTGTGGTTTAGAAGTGCAATCCCTGTCGGCCATATTTTGTCGGAAAACAGAGTTCTTCTCAGAGTGTGTCAAAGTTTCCTCAACACTATTTTACTTGAAAGCATCAAATTAGTCTTGTTTCACACTGACGCTTCATGGTAACACTATTGACTAGTGTCACAAGCATCATTTTCGAAATTGTGACGCAGTGAGAATAAACCCAAACAAACGTAAATGATAGGCCTGTAATTAGTCTCTGAGCTGCTAAATTATTTACATATACGCATGTGAATGTATCACAGTAACAGATAATCTACTGTAGGAACCTGAAATTTATATATTTAAAAACTAGGGATGGTAAACTTTGAGTTCAATAAACCTGATTGGCTGCTCAGAAAATTTAGGATTAAATAAAATTAGAATTGGTCCTAGAAATAATTCTAAATATAAAATACAATAAAAAAATAATAATATACCTGTATATCAGCAGTTTTTGGTCTGTACATGGACCACGGTCTGCCAGTTGATGAGCCATGGTACATACTATTTTAAATGATAATGATATCTATTTATTAGAATATGCTAATGAGTTATATACATTATATCGACAGCAGTATTGGTACACCTGACCTTTTCTGGCATATGAGGTTCTTCTCCTAAAACTGTTACCACAAAGCTGGACGCACCCAATTGGCTCGTCGTTTGTATGCGGTATAACAACGTTTTTCGTTCACTTGAACTTGGACACTTAATCCTGTTCCAGCATGGCCATGCCCCTGTGCACAAAGTGAGCTCCATTAAGATATGCTTTGCATGGTTTGGAGAGAATCTTGAGTGGCCTGATAAAGAGCTTTGATCTCAACCCTATTGGACACATTTAGGATGAATTGAAACACTGATGGCACCCCAGGTCTCCTCAACTTCTCACCTACATCAGTACCTGCCTTTACTAACACACTTGTGGCTGATAAAGTGGATTATCTTTCTAGAAGAGTGGAGGGAATTATAAGAGCAAATTGGGACTAAATTTGGAATGTGATGCTTCTAAATAGCATACTTATGAACGGGTGTCTGCAAACTTTTGGCAACATAATGTATAGTATGTGAATCCACTTGCTGGTGATTGGGTAAGAAGGGGTAAGCGAAGTTTTCTATTGGTTGGATATTTCTCTGCGCTTACGCTAATTAGTTCATGTGTTGTAAGTGTAATTGGTAGCTCCGTAATTTCAATGTACTTTTTTTTATTTTAATTTTTTTATAATTCTTTAAAATGTGTGGTATATCATTAAGGGGAATTGCTAGGTATTGGTGAAGACTGTGAAAACGCAGGATTTTTTTAAAGTTCGGCTGTCAAATATCCTGGAAGGTCACTCATCTCTCTCTGTGTTACACTGTATTTACTCAGTGGATAAATCAAAAGAAAACTTCTTGAAGCATGATTTTTATCAACACAACGCATGAAAAGTGATCAGTTACACCTACCTACTTAATTCTAGCCAGTATTGCAAGAAAATACATATTCATTAGCATTATTAATTAAACTAAATGCATAGACATGTTCTGCTGTAATTTCCTTTTGTGAATCTGGTGACTAAAAATAGAATTATAGCAGTAGATCTGTGCAAAACAACACTTAATTTATTTAAGAAACTTTATACTTGTAACAAATATAAAGAAATTTGAAATTCTCTCTTCGACCTTTCGATCAGTAACCCACAGCCACTAAACTACTAATTCCCTTAGCAGTGCTTTCAATTTACTTTTAAGTATGAGGGGCTCTCTTGTCCAGCCAAGTTCTTCAGCTGCTCCCTAAATGGTCAGCCTGATTTCTGGAGGAAATCAAGTAGGATATAATGACTTTCTAATGCAGATAGGGCTTCTACTGAGAATCCTCATACTCCTCAATTCTGTTGATCGATGGCGTGGTAGAAACGTCCTATCTGGCATGCATCAGCAATACGATTTACTCTTCCTGCTATAATACCTACATTCATTTGGCCAGATTGCTGAGACATTTCCCCAAGGCCGAGCGCCAGTTCGAAGCCAAAATTAAAAAAATTGAGCTTAAAATGAGGCTTTCATATCCAGAAGATAAACAGATGAAAACAAAGTACAAAGGAAGTCCTTAGGGATAGTGACAAGGAGGCACATCAGAGAACACACACACATAAACACACACAAAATTGGGGGATTATGTTCTGAATCTGTGTGGAAATGAAAGCTGTGTCCTGTCTACAGCATATAAGACAGGCTCCTCAGATGTCCTTAAGAGAAGTAAGGGGTTCTGTTTTTGGAAAAATCACGTTAAGGAGAATTTGTTCACCTGAAATACAGCTGTTTTCATGTAAACTTGATCGTCCCTCCCAATACACACTGGTTTTTTTATACTGTTTTTCATCGTTTTGTGTTGGCTGTCATGGTGTAGTATTTATCTTGCTTCTGGATATATGATATTAAACCAAATATTGTGGCATTCTATTTTAAAACACGAAGCTCTGACGGCTTGGTACTATTTTGAGTCCGTATTGGTTGGCATGTGAAGCAAATCGGTATCTAATATCAAATTCTTAATGCATTCATTTTTTTTTAATCCTGCACTGATTATAATGGTGGTGATTTTTATCAATAAATTTAAAGCCTGCAAAACCGATAGACCGAGGCTTCATTAGGATAAACTTGGATTTACACGTCACTAAATCGATTTAACGATTTTAAAGTAATTAGACGACCTCGTTTCTGCGGGCGTACTTAGTATTCCAGGCTCCTCTTCTACATTGTTATTGATTTATGCCGAATTATCGCCACGTCTGAAGCCGCAGTGGAAATTTCTTTATCTTTTGCAGGCAATGTTTGGAGATGCTTATTTAAGTCCTCTTCGATTAAATTCATGGTCCTGTGAACATTCTTTTTTTTTCATCTTTAGTTCGAAGGCCAGGACATGAACTTCATTTTAAGTCTGCATGATTAATAATTCCGCCAGAACTTTTTTATTTTAAGATCGTTTCTTTAGCATGTCAATCAATTCATAGTCCAATCTTTCATTTGGGGCATCTTATAGGCTTTACTTTCAATCTAGAAGAAAAGCCTCCTGTCATTCAATGACAATTATGTCCTACTGCTAAGCCAGTGGGAGTGCCTCGCAGTTGATTGGCTACGTTGCCTGATATTTGTTGTTCAATAGGTTAGTGTGGGCAGGTCACTGCTTCCTGTGGTGGAGTCTGTACATTTTTAAAGAGGCATCCTGATTTACCAGCAAGACTTCCTCTTTTCATGTTGAGAAAACTCACACAAACAGCCAGCGTGACCTTTACCAGCAATAAACACAATTAAATATGAATAAGAGAAATCATTGAAAGTAACCCATACTTTCCTTAGAACATCAGAAGTGAACTAACAAACTCACTTGAATACCAGGGTACTGACATTTTGTTTTTGCCTTTCAGTAAAGAGCACCATGATGATATTAAAGAGGGTGTTGGGAAGGCGGTAGCTCAGAGATTAAGATGTTCTGATTGGAAGGTTTTGAGATAAAATTCCAGCACCACCAAGCTGCCACTGCTGGGATCTTAAACAAAGCCCTTGTTACGACTCTGTCTAGGTTCGGGCTGCAGAGAGTGATTAAAGGCACAAGGTGGTGGATGGTAAGATGACTGTACATTGTATTAAGTGCGAATACTATGATAGCTTAAAACAGGAGGTATGTGCACATAAAAACACTGGGGTAAGTTTCGTGGCGGTCCAAAGCCTCAATAACCATAAAAAAAAATACTCTTCATACAAGTCTAAGTTACCTACAAAAGAAAAACACAAAACAAAAAACAACAACACCCTATAAAAATGTCAGCCACACAAATGTGTACATATTTTTACATACTCGTATAATACAAGAACAGTGAGTATTTACAACTAGCCAATCAAATTCAGCACAAGGGACAGCGCAAACTCAGCGAGTCAGAATGGGCATCAGTCATAACTATCACAATTACAACAAAATCATGAAGCGAAATTTGGCTAGCAAACTTCGATCCTGGCTTTGACCTGACATTATTCGCCACTTCATTGTGATATTATCTAGGAAAGGTGGACATGGCTTTACTAGGATTCATCATAAGAAGCAGGACTAAACACAGTTTTGTGGGTTTACACAAATTTAAGTTGTTTGGAAAACCAGGTTTAAATTTCTAGAGCAAAACCATCTTTTGAAGATGCTCACCGAGCATCACTTACCAAATATTGTAGACTTTTCACGAGCGGACTCTGACTGTACTTCTGACTGTATGCAGACTTAGACTGTGTGATTTGGACGACGAGTAGTCTGAGACAAATTTAAAAAATCCTATAATCCTAGGCTGAAATTTGTAGTAATTGATCGCCAGTTTGACTGTTGTCAATTATTCACAGACAGCTGATTAATGGCCATTGAGATATTTTTTTCCTCCAAAAAAAACTCTTTCCTGCATTGTGATTT
Organism: Silurus aristotelis; assembly: GCF_946808225.1. Taxonomy (NCBI): domain Eukaryota; kingdom Metazoa; phylum Chordata; class Actinopteri; order Siluriformes; family Siluridae; genus Silurus; species Silurus aristotelis. Next base: position 16,767,790 of record NC_139594.1, read on the forward strand.
CTCCTACAACAAGTGTCAAAACCAAGAACCAAAAGGAGCGGCGATCCTGATGACACAATTAGCGTGACAATTTCGAACCAAAATGCCGAAATGAGTCAGGTGGACAGTACAGCAAAATCAGAAAGCTAATGAGTAATGGAGGAAAAAGGATTGTTTGTATGGTGTTTTTTTTATTATTGAGGCATGTCACAAACAAATTAAGGCTGTTTTTGTTCGCTGCTACCTACCATTAGCGAGAGAATGCGGGTCTGAACGTGTCCCGGATTGATGAAAACTTTGAACTAATCTTTTTTTGTGTGCGTCAGTTTTTGATTGTCATACAGTCAGACGTTATGATAACAAAGATCCTACAGTGTGACATGGGGATCATGTTCATACAGTCTGGCAAACAACAATCTCAAAAGGACTATTAAAATCGCACAATGTCCGCCTGGCATTAGGGTTCGAGGGAGTTTCTAAAACTGTGCCGATATGCCTCAGACAAGTGCTTGTTTGCTCTGTGCGTTTCCAGACAACTTACATTGTAGTAACACAGTGTCCACAAACTTTTAGACCAGTTTATTGCAGTGTCTATTTTCTTAAACACTGAGAGTGTATGCTTTAAATTCTCTCTAAACACCAGCACTAATGCACAAATGCTCAGTTGTGTAAGTGAGATAATTGTACGTTGCTCTACCAATTGCTGTTAATGTAACCTGTAACTTTTATAAGTTCAGGTAGTCCCAGACTTATGATAAAGATGCGTTTTGATGACCTCATCGTAACTTGAAAATATCGTAGATCAAGACATGGCCTAGCCTACCCAGTAGTAAAGAATGGTGATCATTATGGGGTAGGTTTTTTTAACAGAATTTTGCAATTTACAGTACCACTATATATAAACTATTCGCAAGCGAAGAGTCAAACAGTAAGAAGCACACCTGTAGCTTATGAGACTAATCAGTGTGCTCTGTTTTAGTTTAAGAAGGAGAGAGAAAAGAGCTAGAATTAGGCTTTGAAACAACAAAAACACCGAACAAAATACATGCTCTAAGTCAGGGGTCACCAACATGCCCGCGCCCACGGGCTTTTTCTAAAAATAGCTCACCATGGTGCGACTTACCAGTACGCTGCATCTAATTTTTTTTTTTTGCTATTCTTTTTTAAATCTGTCACGGATAGACCAAGAGTCGGAAACCGGAGTATGGGTAAACACCTTGCCTTTATTTAGTCTGAACATATACAAGGCAGAGGCTTGAGGAGAAGTACGAACTGGAGAGCGGATATAAACCGTAATGCGGGTAGAATCCAGGTATGATCGCAAATGTGAACCTTTAAATGCAAACCTGTCTTGAGCGCTTCCTCCGAAGCGGAACCAGGAGCATGGAAGTAGATCCGACCGCGAGTGAGGTGGAAACGGGACCTTATAAAGAGGAAAAGTAATGGGGAACAGGTGTAGCTGATTAGAGCAGGAAGAGGCTAAGTAAGAGTTAGAGCCTTGGAGGAAGGCGTGGCTGGTGGTTCCCTGACAAAATCACACTTGCATTGGTGTGAATTTAAAAATGACAATATTAAAATATAGATGACGATATATAGATGAATATCATAAATTATTAATAATAACATATAATTAAAGGTATATTGAGCAAATTTGTTATTTCAGAAGTGTGTATCAAACTGGTAGCCCTTTACATTAATCGGTACCCAAGAAGTAGCTCTCAGTTTCAAAAAGGTTGGTGACCCCTGGTCTTAGTCATTCCACAAGGCTTGAGATTCGTACATCCTGGCAACATATGGTACTGCATATATACGCTGCTAAGTTTGCCTGCGATTTTTTCAAAAATTAAAACTACAACAGGAAATTACAGCAACCAATGACTGACACAACAGCTGTAGAAGCAAAATTAAAAATGAAACAAAACCAATAAAAGGTCTTCATTAAACATCTTGCGCTCGTTGCTGATTGGCTACAGCACACATCAGTCTGAGAGAAGGAGGATTAAGTACAGCTGGAGGATGTTTACCAAACCCGAAAGAATCTCTTCATGCTTTTATTCATGCTTATATTTTTCATCAAGGGCATTCATATGTTGTTATTTTAGATATACAAGCAGGAAAGTACATACATCCAGGCAGTTGCATCATATGGTTCTGTTTTATGGAGGATTCACTGTCTTTAGCTGTGTGTGATGGGTTGAGATATCCGACCAGTGGTGGATGTTATTTGTTACTGTACTTAAGTAGCTTTTTAGTGTATCTGTACTTCACTGAAGTTTTTCCATTTGGGAAAACGTTTACTTTAACTTTACCACATTTCAAAGTCAAATTAAGTTACTTTTTACTCAACTACATTTTGCGAAATCAGTTGTTCCTTTTTATTTATTGGATAAAAACGTAACCAGTCAAGCACGCAACAATCCACCAATCAGGGTAGAGCGCACACTCTGTTTTAACTTGTTTTAATTAACAATACTGGATAATTTAGTACATTTGAAGGCAAATAATTTTACTCAATTAAAAATTTTAAGGGAGTCATATTTTACAGAATTAATCTCTACTTTTACTCAAGTACATGGTTTGTGTACTTTGTCCACCACTGTCATAAACATCTGAAAACATTTTTTTTATTCTGTTTGCTGAAGCAGATCTGTGTGCTCTCTAGGATTTCTGTCCACACTATTTATTGACTTGCATCATAACCAGTATATCATAAGACACAATGATTTACTTGAAATAATGCTGAAGACAGATGAAGGCTTTATTTCATAAATTTAATATATTAGTAGTTAACACTTTATTATAACTTTAACAAATAAGAATCAATGAAAACATTTAAACAATACAACTGCTTTTACATGGTTTAATTAATACTGGAAGTCAAAGGCTATTGGAAAACGAGGTTTAAGGGATTTTATGTCTAAGAAATGAACTAGGAAGATATTTATCAATATTTATCATATTTAGATTTTTAGACATCTTAATGAATGTTGTTGGTCAAACCAGACTAATAATGCTAACATTATTGAGCATTCAAACCATCAAAACTCTATCATCTAAAGCATTACTGTATTAAAGATCCATGTAATGCTTATGCAGTGTTAAAGGGGCACTTAATATGAACTCGTAGCAATTTGGTGGGATCAAGATTAATCACTAAATCTCATGCTCGATCATTCAAGCTCTTGGAGTGGCCTTTTAGTTTCCAATAAAGCTCAAATCCCACCATTGTCTATAAAATGTTCCTTTTCAGGATCATTCAGGGCATGAAGTGAAGATTTCTCTATTCTACATTAAATATTTCACTTGAATATAGCACAAGACTCTTATGCCCCATCCAGATCCATTGGCTCTGATCATCATCTCGATGTCTTATTAGTATAAAACCTTTGACCTGCACCAGATCGCGAGTCAGTGTCCGTCTCAGAAGCAGGTTGATGGGATTTTAAATATTTAGCACTTCTCTGTGAGCTCGGTCTGGGTAAATTACAAAGGCGGAAGACCTGTGACAAGTTCCAGAGCAATGCTGCTTTGATGCTCATGTATCAGAATGAAGTTGTGTGTTTGCTATTTGGACTGACTGCCTTCCTGCCAGAGCTGGAGATACTATCTGAAAGCTATTGCTGAAAAATTAAACAGGCTTCGATTGAGAATTGTCAGAGACAGGCTGAATGCTATAGTTCATTTCACATTCTACTTGCCCGCGGCGAAATCTTGTGATCGACACTTAGGGAATAAAGCTATTGTTGATTGGCCCAGTTTGGGCTACTTATGTTACTTAGATATGTCTTCAGAGAGTGTATTGTTAACATTAAGGAGGAAATCACTTACAACACTTTGTGCTAGCAATAAGAAATCAGAGGTCAGAGGAGTATAAGGAAAAGATAATTTAAAAGAAAACTTTTATTGATAAAATTATTTGATGTATATTTATAACAGTAGAATCAGATCCATTGAACTACACGCACCTAAAACAATTAAAAAAGGGCATAAAGGTCAAACAGGGACTTTTAATTTTACAGCTATAAAAATGGATACTAGCATGGCGGTATTACACACAGTAGTAAGTGTCCAGACTCCGTTAATCAAGATGGCCGACAACAGTGTTAGTGCGTGCACGGAACAGCATGTGGTGATGAAGTTTCTTGTGATATCTATAGAGGACTTCAAGCACAGTATGGTGATAAGAACCTTTGTCGTGTAAGACATTTGAATGGTGTAAATGTTTTAAAGATGGCCGTACGTTCGTCAGTGACGATCCCGGTCGTAGTGGTTTCTTGATGATAAAGTGAAGGTGTTCTGACAAATCCTCCTATGCCGTATCTTTCCAAGCATTAGTTAATGTAAAGACTGGGATAAGTGTATAATGTATCAGGGTAGTATGTCAAAAGAGAAATAGTCAAGTCAAGTCAAGTTTATTTGTATAGCGCTTTTCACAACAGACATTGTCTCAAAGCAGCTTTACAGAAATCAGCAGTCAAGGTGAATGGTGTGCATTTATCTCTGATGAGCAAGCCATGGCGACTGTGGCAAGGAAAAACTCCCTTAGATGTAATGAGGAAGAAACCTATACAGTTTCCACTACTTGAAATTTGTTCTCTTATGTCTCTTATGAAACTCAACAATCCCGGTTTGACCTGAACGCCCCTCGTACTTATGGAAACATCTTTATTTTAAAATAAAGCACAGAAATTCAACCCTAATTGACGTCTACTCTGTTTTGTTGACTAAAATGTATTATTGTTATTGTTATTGAAACTATTATGCATTTTTATATGGTCGTTTAATCATTTTGCATCATAAACATTTTACCAGCTGGCTTCTGGTTGCAATATTTGGCTAATGTACTTTTCTTATTTAACAAGTTGATCCAATAGTGACATTTATAACATGAAGGTTTCAGACTGACTGCATTTGGCATTGTGCTAAATGAAACTGCTAACGCGATCTTTGTTAAAAGCCAGGGTCAGAAAATAACCTAAATAGTGGGCTCCTAAGTGTTCCGAAAATTATCTAGAGGTTATGAGTTTAAATCCCAGTGATGCCACAGCTGTGACAGTGTACCCAAGAGAGAAAAATTGGCTATGCACTCTAAGAGGGAGTGGTGACATTCTGTGCTCGTTCTCCTATCAATCTCAGCAACACTAGCCAATCATGGGTGTCTGTGAGCTCATGCACGCAGAAGTGGGCAGATGCCCATTGCTTTCCTCCGAGTGTGTTACAGCAGAAGATCAGAAGGATGATGTTAGGAATGCCTGAGGAAGGAGGAGGAAGTATGTGAAAGCCTTTGCCCTCCCTTGTTGAAAATAGCTGAGTAATAAAGAAGAGCTGCTTTATAGGTGCAAATTGGCCACAACTAAAATTGCAAGAGAAACCATCCAAAAAGCAAAGGGAGCCACGATGAAACAAAACAAAAAACACTACTATATTGTTTTTGGTATAAAACGTTGCAGTTTTCATAAATTCAAATGTCAGAGTATAGCACTGGCAAGCAAAATCTTGTTGTTTTTTTTGGGCTGTTTTCCAGAATTGAGTCATAATAACATCTGACAAATATTCCCAGGCAGCCGCACAATAGCGGAGACAATTGTCTTGAAGCTGCACAATTGTCTTGAACACCTGCACAATTATACACGCCTGGAAATCAACAGCAATCTTCCAGTGCGTCTGTATGAGCTATTTATGAGCATATTTATCATTGTGCAGGTTTATGAGTAATGTCCTTTAGGTCTAGACTGTCTAAAACAAGCAGCCCTGTTGGAGTCAGCTGTGTGACGAGGTGAGAGCCTGATGGCGTGTTTCACATTGAGAGTCCTTGGCGACAGTGCACCACAGATGAGCACTGATACCCTGAGATAGGATGGAGGGCCCTATTGGCAGCTTGGTCACGTCAGCGGTGAACCAGGCTAACGTGCCGTAATCACAGCCTAACAATGAATTCCACGAATAAGGGAGTGCAGGTGTTTTCCTCAGATGGCCTGGGCGTAATTACTGGAGATGCATCATTCCTGATGAGGGCACATTTAACCCTCCTACCCCCTTTTTTCATTGTCACTGGATCGCATGTGTTTACATGTCCACCTTATCTCCCATTGCTCAAAGCTGTTGATAGAGCAATGACATTCTCTTTTTTAGACATTTAATCAATAAAGTCTGTGCAGAAACATTCATACAAATTGACTCACCACTAGTGAAGGATCGTTCATGAACGATTTGTTCATTTTGAACGAGGCTTTAATGTGACTCAGATAAAAGAGTAGTCGCGCATGAGCAAAGCATCCTAAAATCTCTGTTGGTTATGTACAGGAAACAGAACTGAGTAGTTCATCTCACTAGAGTCCTCTGGTCTAAGTTGTTCATTCTTTTGTCACCTGACCACCATAGATGTTATGCAATGCATAAGATGCATAGTTTTTTTTTTTTTGTCTGCATCTTGACAATATTGTTACAATAGTAAAAAATATAATAATATTGTTGCACTAGACAAACAAACCAACCAGACAGACCAGAAGAAGGTGAAGCTACTCATTTTGTTCATCATCATTTGTTCTGCATTTCCATATTTTCATTATTGTAACTACAGTTTGTGCATTTAGACGTGTTTGGGGATCTGCTAATTGTAATTGTAATATTTTCATTTATTTCTGATCAAAGGAACAAAATGAAAAGAAAAGATTTGTTCATTTTTATAAACGAGATTTAAAGAAGTCACTAAAATGATCCGATCTTCCCATCACTAATCGCCACCAATTCCAAAGTGAAGTAAATAAATGGGGGGAATAAAAATATACTGTAAAAAAATTTTCTCTCTTTCTCTATTTTATTATTATTTTTTTTTGCTGTTAACGGACATTCTGCAGTCTACTGAAAAAATTGTTTCTCTGATGTTTGCATGTATGCAGCCACCCATTCCCAACCCTTCTGCCACAAGCTTTTCATGGCAAGCAGCATCACAGACACGTTCTTTCTTCCTCGTCTAATGAAAAGCAGACTATTTCAAGTGTGTCTGGGCTTTGGAGAGAGAACATTGGTTTCTCAGGTTGACAGGCGGAGCCATTTCCCTGGTGAGGAGATATTTCTAGGAGCTCGGTTTTGGAGTGTTGTCTTCAGATGGCAGACCTCAATTGGAGCTTCCGCAAACTGGGTCAGAAGCCAAACTACGTACAAGATTTTTTACTGAAAAGATTTTACACAGGTATGTCCTGTCGTCAGAGAATTTTATACAGCGCAGGCGGTTTCCGGCATGAGTGCACATGACTAGTTTCTTAGCATCTGTTTCAGTCAATAGTATGAATGTAAACAAATTTATTAATGCCATTAACTCTAACGACCTGTAAAAAACGACCATGTTGCATCCAAAAACAGATAACCCTTTAGGAAAGGGGTCTTCAAAAGATGCCCCCCACATTTGGAATGGCCCTCTAAACAATGCCAGAGACATAATTTGAAAATGTTTTTTTTTTTTTTAGATATACAGTATGTTCTTCTTATATCAGTATTTGAACATAAATGTTCAAATTTAAACTGAAATTTCCCTTAGTTATAAACATATGCTTTTTATTTGTTAAATTCACCCACTAACCACATGCATATGCATAACTAAATAAATATTATATTAATAATGCAATTTTCATAAGTTATATACAGTATCATTTGAAAAGTAATGCTCATTTGTCTGTACGGTACAGAACAAAATAATAAACTAAACTAAAATTAGGAGGCATAAATAAATACATTTCAAATCATAATAAAAACTTCACAATAATACTGGTAGTCCCTCCTGAAATTTCTGTTACAGACCGACCCCCAATAAAGAAAAAAGAAAAATGATGTGGCCCTAACAGTAAAAAGTTAGGGGACCCCTGCTTTAGGATTTTTTCTACAGAAGAAGAAAATTAGTCGAAATTCAATTTAGAGCATTAGCATATAGAAAAAAAGCAGCTTCATTTTAATCAATAAAAAAAATCTATTTGTCACATACTCGTACAAAATGTAGTGAAATGCTTTTTATGACTTTCCATGTAAACAGAAAGAGAAACATTAAAAGGGAGAAAAATTAGAAAAAGATTTGAGCCTTGCTCAAGGGCCCTAACAGTGACAGTTGGAAATGGTAGGACTTGAACCCGCAACGTTCTGATCATAAATTACTGTATGCTTGTCACATATACACCACAGCTCAGTGAATTTTCTTACTTCGCATATCCCAGTGGTGTCAGGGTCAGCCATGATACAGTGCCCTAGAGCACAGAGAGCTAAGGGTCTTGCTCAAGGGTCCCAAGAGGGAAATCCTCTGACTTTCTGATCAGTAGGTGGTTAAACACTGAGCTACCACCTCCCCCCATTAGATCTAATTTCTCCTACAAGAACCAACACTGAGTATTCATTTATGACAGGCAGAATATAATACCAAAAACACAGGCTATGTGTTTCTTATGTATGTATTTGTATGCGTCCTAACCTTTGCAGTCAGTAAACATTCTTTATTCACAGTGCAGCTGGAAAATATTGACTTCTCAACAAGCATTTCTCTCTCTGTTATATTGCAAAAGAAAACGGAAGGGTTTTTTTGCTCTTTGCTCTCTACCGAAATAAAATTAAACAAAATGATTTAAAAAAAAAATCTAAAATCTGCTTCACAGCTTCTGTGTGATTTGTCTCAGTAATAACAAATTTAAGTTGTCGTGGATGCATCTCTATGAGCTTTGCACATTTCGATTTTTGGCTCTTTCTTTTAATATTCAGTTTATTTTCCAAAATTAGATAAAGAATGTTGGTGGACAGCAATTTTCAGATCATGGCACAGATGGCATTTCAATTGAATTTAAGTCTGGGATTTGACCAAACTTTACTTTTCTCAAGCCATTTCCTTTGCATTCTTGCCCTGTGCTTAGCTCATTGTTTTGTTGGAACATATTTTGACCTACAGACTAGAACAAATTATCTTCAACTATTTTCAATGTAACTCGATCAAAATTACCAATGGTAATAACAGACTTTGCAGTTTCTACCTTGAAAAACAATTCCAGACTATGATGCTACCACCAGCATGTTTCATCAGAGGAATAATTTGCCTAAGTGCTTTTGGTTTGCACTAAACTTTAATGCCTCAAATGCAGCTTCGTCTGACTAAAATATCTTTTACTAAAAGCATTTACATTTTCTAACCTGGCTTCATGTTGCAATACAGCCTAAAGTAAGGCATTGTATTTACATATATTCTATGCAATCCAATCCAAAATTATACACAAGCAGTAAGCAAGGTTTCGTGCCAATGTTGTCATAGGAATGAGAACTGCGTAAGCCTATTTATCACTTTCCGAATTGTAATTATTGTGCTTTCGTTTTTAACAAGTTTAAAATTAGTTCCATCGCCAACCTAATCCAAATCCAACAAAAACGTGATCCAAGTGGGATCATGAGAAGAGTGAGGAGAACAAGAGTTTTTGGCTGCAGTATAGTCGAATATGTCCTACATTCATGATCAAGGATGCCCTGGTTTTTTATTATTTTTTTTTTCTTATAATATAAAACGCACACTTTATTCACCATTATACAGTGCATCTGGACAGTATTCACAGCGCTTCACATTTTTCACATTTTGTTATGTTACAGCCTTATTCCAAAATGGATTACATTCATTATTTTCCTAAAAAATAAAAATAAAATCACATGTACATAAGTACTCACAGCTTTTGCTCAATACTTTGTTAAAGCTCCTTCTGCACCAATTACAGCCTCAAGTTTTTTTTAAGTATGGTGCTGCAAGCTTGGCACAACTATTTTTGGAAGATGTTCAATTGAGTCCAAGTCTGGATTTTGGCTGAGTCATTTGAGGACATTCACAGAGTCGTCCCCTAGCCACTTCTTTGTTATCTTGGATGCGTGCTTAGGGTCATTGTTCTGTTAAAAGATAAACCCTCACCTGCGCTCTGGAGCAGGTATTGATCATGGATGTTTCTGTAATTTGCTGCCTTCATCTTTCCCTCGATCCTGACTGGTCTCTCAGTTCCTGTCACTGAAAATCATCCCCACAGCATGATGCTGCCACCACCATGCTTCACTGTACGGATGGTATTGCCCAGGTGATGAGCGGTGCCTGGTTTCCTCCAGACAGGCACTTGGCATTCAGCGATCATGTTTCTCATGGTCTAAAAGTCCTTTAGGTGCCTTTTGGCAAACTCCAGGTGGGCTGTCATGTGCCTTTTACTGAGGAGTGGCTTCTGTTTGGCCACGCTACCATACAGACCACCAGAGCTCTTTCAGAGTGACCATAGGGTTCTTGATCAGATTGCTCAGTTCGGCCAGGCAGCCTTTTCTAGGAAGGGTCCTGGTGATTCCAATTTTTTTCCATTTGTGGGTGATGGAGGCCACTGGGCTCATTGGGACCTTCAATGCTGCAGAACCCTTCCCCAGATCTGTGCCTCAAAACAATCCGATCTCAGAGGTCTACAGACAATTACAAGACTTCATGGCTTGGTTTGTGCTCTGACATCCACTGTTAACTGTGGGATCTTATATATACAGTTGGGTGCCTTTTCAAATCATGTCCAGTCAAGTTGTAGAAACATCTCAAGGATGATCAGTAGAAACAGGATGCACCTGAGAACATAAGTGTCATGGCAAAGTCTGTGAATATTTATGTACATGTGATTTCTTTTTTTTTTTTTTTTTTAATAAATGTGCATAGATTTCAAACAAACTTCTTTCACCTTGTCATTATGGAGTATTGTTTGTAGAATTTTGAGGAAAATAATAAATTGAATACATTTTGGAATAAGACTGTAACATAAAATGTGAAAAAGTGAAACTCTGTGAATACTTTCCGGATGCACTGTAACCCGTTTCTAACATTACCAGCATTGGGGAAGGGAAGGTGGGTAAAGAGGTGCTTTATGCTTGTCATATGTACGAGGTGGTATCAAAGTTTCGATATTAGCTCTGTTTACAAAAAAAACTTACTTTAATTATCTACGTTTACACACCATCACCTTCACAGCGATACAGCGTTCCTGCCACTTCTGGAATGTGCCCTGGAAGTCTTCTTTTCAATGCTTGTCAATAGTCTCGAAACCACCGTGTACTTTACAGCACAGTGTAACATTTTTTTTTTGTATATCTTAGCGACATTAAAAAAGTTGGGGGGGGTCAGCCATGATACAACACCCCTGGAGCACAGAGGGTTAAGGGCCTTGTTTAAGGGCCCAAGAGTGGCAGATTGGCGATACATTGGATTGAGCCCCTGACTTTCTGGTCTGTAACCCGGAGACTTCCCTGAGCATGTTGGTGGATCAGTAGATAAGATGTTGGCCTTCTACTTAGAAGGTCATGGGTTGAAATCCCCAAATCACCAAGCTGTCACGGCTGGGCCCTTGAGCATGGCCCTTAAACCTCAATTTGTCAGCTGTATAACTGAGATAAGTTGCTCTGGATAAGGCCAAATGCTGTACATTTTTTCGGGCCAACTGCACAAAAAAAAAAAAACTTTGTTCTCATGTATATCTGGTGAATCTGAACCTTATTGAAAACTTTTTTATTTTAAGAATTCAACATCATTTATCCCATCTACCTCATATTTATCGTATCTTAGCTCTGTTTACTCTTTATTTATGTTAATGTTAACTCTTGCTGTCTCACAGTCTTGTTATTTTGTATATCGTGTATGTGGAAGATTGACAATTAAGCTTAAGTTAAGTTACTGTTGTGAGTCTGTCACAAAATTATGGCGTTTAGGCATTTTCCCATTGCTGTTGTTTTTTTTATTTAAGGTGTAAATACAACTATTATCGACCATAGAAATTGAATCCATTTACAATGTTCAACACAAACGCTTATTTCAACTGAGTTATTAATCTGACTATTCAAGGATTATTAACTTGAATGTAAATGTAGCTCCAGAAACGGGCAAAGAAATACAAAAAATATAGATTGTACTCTACAAAAATACCCACAGACAGACAAAAAAGAAGTAGATAGAGTGGAGAGAATGAGAGAGTGAAAGGGATGAATAGGGAAAAGGCGAGCACAAACCCCTGTGGATCTCCTCTAAGGACCTCTGCAGTACAACTACTATTTACAAGCGTAGCCCCTTTGCCTTCTGGGATACAGCACTATATATAGATATTGAAGGACTCAACTGTCCTGAAGGAAATTAGGGGTTTCAAGCATTGCAGGATCGGAAACTTGATAACCTCATCCTGCAGACCGATCGCCCCGAGAGACACCGAAACCATAGCGTGCTTTGCAAAACCTTTGTATCGTTCATCATGTAGGAAATGACATTCACTGATACGCCCCATGAGGAATGCATTACTGTGGTGGTTACAAAAATCAGGACAAATAGGTGTATATACACACATGCACACACAAATTTGTATTTTCATGAACACAAACATAAATGATTATTCTGTCTCAAGCGGTTCAAACAGTGCGTTATAAAATTATTTCATGAGTCTTTGTTTTTTTTTAATAATTAGGCCATAAAAAAGATTTTATTTTCATAATTTATATTGCGCTTTTGTTTCTGACCCACCAAGCACTTATTCCATGACCTTTTGGCATTAACGAGATCAACCTGCACTGGAAATAGAAATACACAATTATTTAAATTGGTACCTAAGAAAAAAAAAAAAATAATAAGTCAAATAAGTAATAACTCTCTAAAAGGCCACAGAGGCACAACACTGTGATCGTTGTCTCAGAGTGCGAACGGATGTGCTATTCCCTGGGCTAATCCAGGCTGGTCTTGATAAAATAATATTAAAAAAAAAGGTAAATAATTAGTATCTAACACACAGGAAAGTGTTTTCCTGACATTTGAATTGGTTAAATCCCAGTGTTGGGGTTTTAAAAAAAAAAAAATAATAAATAAATAAATAAATAAAAAGCTGTGGCTTATTAAGAACTCTGTCGACATAATTTGTTACGGAAAAATTATCTTCTGTAAAAAAAATAAAAAAATAAAAAAATAAATAGTCATACCCGTAATAACATATATGTACAGTATATTATATAAATTACACATATATACTTTGTTATAACCTCTGCTGCCATTTTCATCCTCCCCTTTGGCACCTAAATTTAGAAGATAGACAGATCATAGTGTGATAGGAGGGAAGGAAGGGATAAAGTAGAGGTTGAAAAATAAGCAAACTAGGAGAACGAGGCAGCAAATCAAAAAGGTGGTGATATGTTGGGGGGGGGGTGCTGTGCTGTAGGGGGCTTATGTAGTGACGGGTCAGGATTGAACACAAAGTCGATAGCGCTGCAAAGTGCAATCACAATATGTCTGCAGATTCAGATCAGTGTGATCAATGCCGCAGCCAGCAGGTCGCAGCGGCCAGATGAAATTGAAATGGTTTATGCGGGGAGAATCCTTGAAGGTTTTACGCTCCTCCCCACCCCCTATCCCATTCTGCGATCGTCTCCGCACAAGTCTCCACCACATGGTTTCTCTCTCTCTTCAATCCGATTCATGCTAATGGGTTTCTGTAGAATCTCGGGTCTGTCCGAGAACATGATTTCCATGCTAATCAGTGACTCAGAGACATGCATCTTACCTCTGTCAATAGAAAATCATTTGGTTTGTTCTGTTTACATGTGACCGAGACGTAGCACGTGTTGAGAACTACATTTAAAGCTGTATAGGGAATCTGTATCATTATCCACTTGCTTAACATGCTAGCCAGTTAGTGATTAGCAGGGGGTGTATTTTAAAAAGTCACTATTTTAAGTATACATTTGGGCATTGGTCATCTGGGGTGTCTGTTTCCCCTCAGTGTACAACTTCTATTTAGTGCTCTGTGCAGGGGCGGAACTAGAAAAGTATTTATTGGGTGGTAAGGGGGTGGCATTCAAATTATGAGCGGTGGCAACACAGCAGCAAGTACCTTTGCATAAATCTTGTGGATTAAAGGAATGATATACATATTAGGTGTAAACACTGCAGCGCATATTTTAAGGTCTATTGGTCTATTAAAATTAAATAAAGACTGATGTGTGATTGACTTTACCTGAACCTGATATCTAGTTTGGAAAGACATATTAAATGAGATGCTAAGGAATATTTAACTTAAGGTAAATGTAACTGTTTTTTTGAGTTCTACACAAACCTCTGTGCCAAGTTTCATTTACTGAGCAGGACAGACAATACAGATTATATATAGATACGAAGCCTCAATGTATCAAGCAGTGGTTTACTTAAGTCAAAAACACATAACAAGTACACAAAAACCACATTTAAATCAACATATCGATGGACACCTCTAAATGTTTTGTTGTCATGTGACTGGAATTGTCAAAAGTTCTGAAGACGCAAACATACTTTTGAAAATAGTTTAGAGTTAAGTTGTCATTCATGTGAAGATCTTATAAAAATTAATAGAATAGCCTTTATTTGTCACATACATTACAGCAAAGTGAAATTCGTTCTTTGCATAGCCCAGCTTACTCGGAATCTGGGGTCAGACATGATACGGAGCCCCAGGAGCAAAGAGGGTTAAGGGCCTTGCTCAGGGGGCACAAGGGTGGCAGATTGGCGATACCGGGAGTTAAACCCGACTTCCTATCAGTAACCCAGCACCTTAACCACTAAGCTACCACTCCCCTCTAACTATAACTATAACTATATAGTTATACAAAATAACTATAGTTATTATAGTAATAACTATAACTATAATAATATATAACATACTTACTTACACTTAGAGTAATTTGTTTGTGATCTGTATTTAGTCCAGTTGCATTGAATGTGTGATTTACTTAAACAAAGCAGTTCATAAGAGTCATTTGTTTGGAATATGTTTTAATAGAAAGACTAGAATATTTATGGGTATATGTTTTTTTTATCATCACATTGAAGTGCCACTTCTGTAAGTTGGTTAAGGAAACTGATTAAATACATATTTTATATATTAGGATACCAGTGCTGGAGTGGCAGATAGGGTGGCAATGCTTTATCTTAGGGTGGCACTGGCCCCTGGCTCTGTGTCATGGCTAGCATGCTAACAATATTCACCATGTTCCCTTTACCTCTCTGACAGGCTAGACAAAAGAATGAGATACATGAGATTAATTTGTGTGGTAAAAAATGCAGAATATATATAATTTTTTTTACCAAAATTTCAAAATCTAATTGTTTTAGAATTTTTGACTTACAGTTCATGCGGTAAAGGTGTGTTAATAACTGCAATAGCATAGACCCTGCATGAGGCGGATGCAAGTCAGTTAAATAATAATGCAAACATACGACACTGAGGCAGGGAAGCACAAAAGTAACAAAGAAACCATAACCTGGACATAAAAACAATCAAAAGACAACAATAAAAATAACCATGGAAGACGAACGCGAGACGAACTGTGAGGTGCGAGATAAAACACAAATAGATGTGCTAATTAACCCTTAACCTGAAACAGGTGCAGAGATCAGCGACAAGGTGTGGTTGCTGATTGGAAGAAGGGTCCCTGAGCATAATCCTGATGCATTATGATCGTCAGTGCATAAATTCGCAACAGAAGTTTGCAGACACATGAGTTGTTGAGATGTCAGTTTCTTTTTATAACTGAATATTTAAAATTTGGGTTTATCTTCAGTAGCCATTTTAGCGTTTTGGAGCAAAATCCATGGAACACTGGATGTAGGTTGGATTACACCCTGGATAGTTCATGGTTTTCATTCAGCTTTATTCATAGTGAGCTTTTAACAATGGACTTTGTCCCAAAGCAACTTTACATAGAAAAAATGAGGTTAAAAGTTGTATCGAAGAATGTATAAGTTTAGAACTCACTGAGATGACATGAGGAAGAAACATTGAGAGGAACCAGACTCAAAAGGGAGCCCGTCCTCATCTGGGTGGCAACAAATGTCCATGCAAAGTCAGGTCCTATACCATTGTAGTTGACTGTTGTAGTTGACAGTATGAATCCATCTTAAAAGTTCTTGAGTTCGCTCTAACTTCATGGATCTTAAGGATGAATATGAAACCATCCCCAGCTGCACAGTGTGGTCTCTATCCTGTCCATTGAATAGAACTCCATCCAGAGGTAGGGACTCGGGATGAATCAGGCAGGTCCAAAGAGAAGAATGGGACAGGATTACTGGCCACTGGTACCTCAGGAACATGTTTAACTTGAATCACCAATCACGATGCATATATCCAAATCCAGGAGCAAGTCAGGGTTGTCAAATCCACATTCCAGTGTGGAAATTAGACCCTAGTTAAGCCACCCAATGCACCACCCATTAAAATAACAATTCAAATCATAGTTGACTACAATGCTATGATCAGCAACCATGACACAAATAAACTATCACCTAATAAATCAATAGATTTGTGATAAATAGACTTTACTATGCCGATAACTATTTTGGTTTATTTATATCCGTACTGACACATTTTAAACCATAGTATATTTGTGTTTACAACTGGCAACCTCTGGATGCTTTTCAGAGTTCCATTAGTGCTCCTATTATAGCCTTGTACCTAGGATGTGGGCATAAATGACCAAAAAAAAAGGCAATCAAACTCTTGTTGTGCCATAAAACCGTCTCAAGTGCTCTTTGGTGTGTATGTGTGTGTGAAATATTGGCAACGAAATAGCATTAAGCTGAAAAAGATAGAGAGAGAGATGTTGTTATTTGCAAGTAGAGCAATGATTTAGAAAGGGGAACCGCTATATATTCATTCCTGCCTGTATTACTTATGGGGATATAATTGAGTTAAATGAGGTGTGGATTAGATGGATGGTTGCGTAGTTTTCCATGTTTATTCTGGCATATGCGTTGCTGACGCGTGGCATGTTGCATTTGAGCTGCCTTCCGGGTCATGCACATACACACATGCAGAATAATCGCTTTGCTTATGCGCTCCCTCTCTGTGTCCTCGTTTTATCCAAGGCGTGTTTAATGGCAAACATTTAGCCAGCAAATTTGTCGAGTTTTGTCTTTCTCTGTTGTTTAATGCTGGCCTTTACTGCCTTGATGCGACAGTGGCTATGGCACTACGCCTAGCTGTATTTTGGTCTCTTGCCCGACACCGTTTCAGTGTCCATGGCTCCATCCCACCTTTGCCAAGGTGACTGTATTGATTCGCTCGGACTGGGAAATGCATGCCTACCTCTCAAACTCCCACAGAACTTTTTATTTGGCTAGTCGTCTCCTCCAGTTACTTTTCTCTATTACCTGCACACCATACCACCTTCCAGCTCTGGCACAATTGCGGTCAGGACACAGTTTATTTTTTTCAGTTTACTTGAAATCTGCAATCATCGTATTCCATTTTTAGGCCCTATTTCCTGTTAAAATAACCTCCATTCTTCTTGGAAGATGTTCCACTAGATTTTGGCCACATCTACACTAATCTGGATTAATTCGAAATCAGTGTTTTCTTCTAAAAAAAAACGCTCTGCATACACACTTTAATTTTCAATTGTTTTTCAAAAGTTTGTCATCCACACTGAAGTCTGAAAACGCATATGTCCCTGTACTGTGCGTGAGCGAAACCTGAGACGCTTCGTAATTTTTGCCTGCCGCTAATTTACAGTGAATTTCGGCTCTTTTAGAGGTGCATTCAGAACCTCCGTGTTTACAGACTGTGACACGAAAACAGTGTTTTCAAATTTATCCACTTTGGAAAACATTTTCTTTGACTGAAAACAGCATCCCAGTGTGGACAGAAGGCCAAACTGGAGAGAAAATACTGCGTTTTTAAATGAAAACGTATTAGTATGGACATGGCATTTGGAGTGTGCTTGTGGAGATTTATGTTCATTTAGACACAAGTGTGTTTGTAAAGTCAGATACTGATGTAGGAGAAGTGAGGAGGCCTGGGGTGCAGTCAATCAGTTCATCTCAAAGGTGTTCAACAGGCGCATTGATACAGGTTTTTCCAAAGGCATCCTGTACTATCCAACAGTGTGGTAACAGTTTGTGAAAGAACCACATATGGCTAAAAATGTCAGGTGTCCAAAGACTTTGGCCACTCAGTGTAAAATTGCTTCTATTCTTGAGCATTTAAACCACCCAGTCCATCCTTAAGATGTCTCCTTCACACACAAGAGTCTCCTTCATGCCACCCAGGCAAAGACTCAACATGTCTTAAAATAGGGCTATCCAGTGCTCCCCCATGCATTAGGATTTATATAATTACCTCTCTATGTCAACTCACAATGTCTGCACATAGGGTGGAGATTCTTGTTGATTCTTACCCTTAAGTGCATTTTAGGGGGAAATCATAAATGCTGCATGGCATAAAAGCAGCTTCTTGAAGTTCTGTCTGAGTGAGCAGATGTATGGGAATGCCAAGGATGCGGATCCTGTAAATCCAGTGTGTCGGACGTCTCCCAGCATTGACACACACACACACACACACACACACACACACACACACACACACACACACACACACACACACACACACACACACACACACACACACACACACTGCTGGATTCCAATAGTGCTTACACCACTGTGTTGTCAAAATCTGACTGTAGTTAAATAATTTTCCTTTTTCTGTTACAACTTTTTATAGAGAACTGACCTGATGGATGCTCTACATAATCTAAAACTAAAATAAATAAATTAAAACCTGTTATTATTAAAATTGATGCATACTTAGTTATAAGAAAGGGGTCTGTAGGTTTCCATTCATTGTGCTTAGTGGTTGCAAGATGACAAGCTGTGTTTTTTATGTCTAATTAATAGAAAGGTTAAAAAAGGCTGGTAAGCAAATCTTTTCTTAGTACTTTTTTCTTATGTTTGTTATAAACATATGATGTCATGATTAAGGCTATGGACTATATTTCCCATCAGCCACTGCACCTCCATGTTTCCAGTCACATGCTATACTTATTATCTACACCTGTTTCCTTTTTCACCTAAATAATGTCACTATTTATTCTCTGGAGTCTGTGTTTCTAAATGTCTTGCTTTTGAGCTTCCATAGTTGTTGTGGTGTTCAGGGGCAAGGTATGGCTTTTTTTTTTTTGTCTATGTTTCATATATTTGTTTTTTTATCTGTGTTTTGTTTCCTCGAAGTTACAACTTCCCTTCATTACATGACACAAGGACTTGAATGTTGAGCTGAGCTAAAAATGCATAAAAGTACAATAAGTTATTTATTACTAATTTCAAAATGAAAAATCTTTGTTGTATAAGAATAACAAAACACACTTCGATTTGCACTTTTGCAACTAACACTCCTGTGTTTTGTTCCCTTCCTCTCTATCAGACAGAAAGTTCATTCCCTGATTACCATGAACGGCAAACTTGGGGAATATTGGTTTAAGCTAGAAATAGTGCAGACCATTGATTGGCCATGCACAATCATCACTGAATCATCTCCTGTTACAACCATTTTTCTAGCAGACAGTACAGTAAGATCCAAGATGTCAAAGTTTCTATCAAAGTCTCCCTTACTCTACAGTATGTTGTAGACAGCATCTTCTACATCTTAAGTACCAAAAGTCTCTCTCAATCACTACCAATGTCCTAAAATATGATTGGGGCATCACAGCAAGCTCACAGAGAAGGTGTTTTATTCGCTTTGGGTTCTGTAAACTGGTTTGCTTACTTTTTCCTTTACATTCTCTCAGGCCTTGGAGCT
Source organism: Silurus aristotelis (assembly GCF_946808225.1). Classification (NCBI taxonomy): domain Eukaryota; kingdom Metazoa; phylum Chordata; class Actinopteri; order Siluriformes; family Siluridae; genus Silurus; species Silurus aristotelis. The sequence continues at coordinate 16,787,367 of NC_139594.1, forward strand.
TCTTCTGTTTTTCAAATGGTGCCCTTCACTACAGGTTTCCCCCCATATTAGACCCATCACAAGCATGTCCATTAAAGGGACCCAAAATTCATACAGACCTTCGTGGTGGCTAAGGCTTTGGTAAGCTGAAATAGCATTGCTAATTTGCCATCTGTCCTACATAACAAGTACATCTTATCTATCTATCTATCTATCTATCTATCTATCTATCTATCTATCTGTCTGTCTGTCTGTCTGTCTGTCTGTCTGTCTGTCTGTCTGTCTGTCTGTCTGTCTGTCTGTCTGTCTGTCTACAAACAGCTGAGGGCACACAATTGTCTTTGGATGCGGTATAAAAAAATTTCACAATTACTTGAACTTGGAAACTCAAACTTGTTCCAGGATATCAATGCTCCTATGCACAAAGCGTGCTCTATGCAGATATAGAGCACATTGGTTAAGATTTTGGGGTTGGGATCAGTGGGTTCTGAATTCAAATCCCAACACCACCAAGCTACTGCCTGAGTAAGGACTTCAGCCCTCAGTTGTGCATGTGATATAAAAGTTCTCTCGCTTTTACAATTATACGATGTAAATTGGTACAAGGTACTTGACCAGGGTACAAATTAGTACACACACCATTCACAATCCTATTCATTAGAAAACAGATAGAACACTGGCTTTTTGCAATTTGCAACAGTCCATTCTAATAAAGATAAAAAAAATTATTTCCCTTTACGACGCTATAAAAAAGTGTTCTACCAGAGACTAAGGTTAAAGTTCAGCCTGCACATGAAATGATGTGTAATCTGAACGCACACCTCTGGCATGAAATAATCCACCAGGCGTAATTTGTCATGTCGAGGCCCTCACGCATGGTTGCAACCCAAAGTAGCAGAAGTTTCAGGGGTGGATATAAAATGCATGCATTATTCATATGCCAGTCGGTGCTGGTATAGATTTGGTCCCTTCTTGCCAAGCTGATTAAAGTCAGTGCGGTGTTATTTTGTCATGAAGGGCATTGTGGGTGCTGTGTATATGTGCTGTGTTTAATAATGCTCTTGTTCTCTGGGTACAATACCCAGAGACCACTGAATAGAGTGTACAGGTTTCTAAATGATGAGAATATGTATAATACATGAGTGTGAATCCTTTTGGCCTGCATTCAGAGCTGATGTTGGGTTAATGGTGATGTGCTGTTGCACCAAAATCTCTCTGATTAAACAACAAATTCCACTGTCATATGAATGAGACATTGGGGTTTAACCCAGTGACCTGAAACATCTCAGGGATGCCATGAAGCAGTAGGTCACACATTTTGGACATGGAAACTAATTTACATTTGACTAGTACAAACATTTTAATCACTTGTCCCAGTTGTATGAAGTCGAGAAATCGATCAGTTAATGAATAAATCAATAAATCAATAATTAGCTGTTTGGACAGCACAGTGGCACACAATGCCTTGTTGGCTCCAGATTAACTATTAATTACTTATTGAAGATGAACATGGTCCACTTCATATCCTCCTTACAGAAAGCATACATTCACATTTCAGCCAGCCATTCAATCCATACCAAGTCATATCTGCCTTAATGTGACCCCATCATCAATCCTTTTCTTTTTTCCTTCACATCACTTGTATTTTTTGCTTCATTTGAGCATGTGAGTGAAGAGCATAGAGATCCTTGACACACTCCTACGTAGAAAGCTATATTTAACATAATTTTAAATGGTGCAGTCAGTAGGGGCAAAATGTTTGCACAGTTATCATACTAATTATACCAACGTGTCTGTTTACTGTCCCACTGTCTTATGTCACTTTTTTTTTTTAACTGTGTAATTACAGTTGACCAGATTGCAGTGTTAATCCAAATGACAGTAACCCGGGGATTGGTGTAATATATTTTTTCATAAATATGCACAAATGTAAAGTCAATTTCACAAAAAAAGTGCTAAATAAGTATAAAGAATTTAACTGAAAAAATTATGACCACCTGCCTAATATTGTGTTGGTCCCCCTTTTGCTGCAAAATAACAGTTCTGACCCATTGTACATTAACAGCATGAACTTCTTCAATAATTTGAGCTGGCCAACTTTCGCTCCCCACTTAAATCAATTCACCACTGTTCCTTCCTTGGACCACTTTTGACAGACACTGACACACACACACACAATATATATATATTCTTCTTAGCTTCTCTCATTAGGGGTCGCTAAAGCGATTCATCCATCTCCATACCCCCCAGTCCTCTACATCCGCCTCTTTCAAACCAACTACTTGGTTTGGTGGTGGTCTTCCCCCACCACCTTCCTGGTGGCTCCATCCTCAGAATTCTCCTACCAATATACTCCATGTCTCTCCTCTGCACATGTCCAAAATATTTAAATCTCACCTCCCTCACCTTGTCTCCAAAACGTGTGCTGTACCTCTAATAAACTCATTCCTACTCCTATCCATCGTCGTCACTGCCAACGAAAACCTCAACATCTTCAGCTCTGCTACCTCCAGCTCCACCTCCTGTCTTTTACTCAATGCCACTGTCTAAAACATACAACATCGCAGGTCTCACCACAGTCCTATAAACTTTCCCTTTCACTCTCTTAAGTAGCAGTCTATAGTTATTATTGTTCAATTATTAACAAATTACAGTACACTACCCCATACTGATCACCATTCTTTAAGACTCCTGGGTAAGCTGGTTCATGTCTTGACCTACATTATTTTCAAGTTACGATGGGCTCATCAGAATGCATCTCCATCCTTAGTCATGTACTGGCTGTATATGTACAGTATCAGTGGGACACCAATGTCACCCCAGTTGTGGATTCATCCAGGCCACAACACTAAAATGCCCATGTTCTAGGATAAAAGTGAAATATACTGGATAGCCTGTGTATGAGACTTGTTTGGGATGCCTGATGGCACACTGGGGCACTTTGCCTGCAAATTCACCATCCCTCAGTTCCATAGAAACGTTATGTGATTCTTTGAACAGCAAGTGAAACAGCAATATAGGCACTGTGAACTCGTTCTGAGTTGCTCACAGGCAGTGAAAAAAGTGAACAAAAATTTACAAAAACGTAACAAATCTCAGGACACTGGTGACATCCTTACTTGACAGCATTATTGCTGTTATTAGGGTAAAGGAGAACGTGGAACCAAGCTTTTTGAAAAAAAAATCCCATGCCCTAGGAGCTTATTTATAGCACATTTGAGATGGTTTTGTGAGCTTTCTCTGTGGTCTATTTACACTGAGTAAAGCTTGGAACATTGCCTTCGGTGATCCAGACCGTCTCCAGACATATCTTTCCATTGCTGATTGGAGGAGGGGGGTGGGGTTTGACTGATGCACTGTAAATTGAATTAATGCTGGGCAGATGAACGTGTAATGTGTAGAAAGAGCTGTACCAATCTCTAAGACATTATAAATGAAAATGGAGGATTAGTGTTTTTTTTCTTTTTCTGAATGGGGAGAGGAAATTGGCCTGCCTGTTATATTGATTTCAAGGGAGCACTTTCATGGATAAATAACCAATTATAGCTTGAGCCTCTGAGGCTTTGGCAAGTCATTGTTACGTCTCGAGCACATATTATATTGCATAGTCTTCTAGCCATCAGAAATATTCCATGCAACAGAAGCGGGGAAAGTCTAAGATCCTTCCTGTCCAATCTAATTTTGGCCTCTGTGCTTTTCCACCAATGGGATGTGTTCGCCTCAGCATCTTAATGCTCCTTTTGCCTTCGCCGTCTTTCAGGACCTGACAGCAGCACAGCACTGACCCTTTAATTTAACACTTGTGTGCTTTAAAATGCCACTTCTCCATGTATAGGAGATAATCACAGATCGTCGCTTCTCGTCTCTGCGTTTTGGTGTTGTGCAGGTAGGTCTGGGTGAGTGCACGTAGGTGTGGGTGTGGGTGCGCAGTGAGAAACAGCACTTCATACATTATAATCCTCTTACTGCTTGAGGTTAAGAATGACTCAGATAGAGGGGGGAAAAAAGAATAATAATGGCTACTATATTCTAGCATCTGCTTATAAATCTTTCATACTTCAATCTGACAAGGACAGGACCACAGATTGGATATATACTTTTTTAATATCCTAGTGTACCGAACCTACACTCTTCTGGGAAGATTGTCCACTGGATTTTGGAGTGTGCTTGTGGACTTTTATGTGATATTTGTTCATCCACTAGGCTGCTTGTGATGTACAGTAAGTGAAGTGAGAAGGTCTGGGGTGCAGTCAGTGTTCATATTCATCCCAAAGGTGATCAGTTGGGTTGGAGTTTTATATCAGATCTTCCATTCAAATCCATCTGAGAATATCTTCATGGCTTTGTGCACAGGGGCAATGGAACAAATTTTGGTCTTGTAGTTCAAGTGAAGCAAAAATTCCACATTCCACATACGGCTGGAAAAGTCTGGTGAATCAATACTTCTTCTGGTCTATATACAGTTGATAGTACTTCTAAATGTTAAAAAACATATGCACTGTTTACCATCTCTCTCTCTCTCTCTCTCTCTCTCTCTCTCTCTCTCTCTCTCTCTCTCTCTCTCTCTCTCTCTCTCTCTCTATATATATATATATATATATATATATATATATATATATATATATATATGTATATATATATAATGGAAATTCCTTCAGCTATAATTTGTCAGCATGCACACACCCCTCGGTCAAGAGCTTTTAGTTATTGTTCACATCAAACATCAGATTCGGCAAAAAAAATATCGTTGTGACTCAGTCCACAGCATTACTGTTGACAAGCTGTATTTTAGAAACTGCTGATCTTTTAAGATTTTCACTTCTTACTGTCTCTAGACACGGAAAGGTGTGAAAAACAAGAGCAAAAAAATAACAGCTAGTGAGAGTTTTGCAGCTTGAAACACCTTGTTGATGAGAGAGGTCACAGAAGAATGGCCAAACTCTTCAATCATTTTAAATAAATCCACTCTTTACAACAATGCTGAGCAGAAAAGCATTTCAGAATGCATAGGATTTTAAACAATTACATCCTTTCAGCCAAGAACAGGAATTTGAGGCTACAGTGGACACAGAAAAAAAAAATCTGGTATTTTTCGAGTATTCAGCGAAAGTGTATCCAGTGTAAACATCGTCGTTTCTAGGCAAACTATGCGGTTGCCTAGGGCACAACCAGCTCGGGAGGCGCCAGTGAGCTCCCCCTGCCTCACCGCTGCTCTCGCCCCATCCATTTCAATTATTTATCTGTTTTTCTGCTGAAGTTTAATATACAGTATCTGTTTACATTCTTTAATTTAGGCAACTTTGCAATGCTTATTACATGGTTTTTTTTTTTTTACTTTTTTATGAAAGGTTGTGAATTATTTGTATGTGTGGGGGTGGAGAATTGTGGTGGGAGGGTGGAGCCATGGGAGTAAAAAAAACAGGAATCTGGCCTAGGGTGCCAGAAATCCTAGAAATGGCACTGAGTGTTTTTGCTCTTTCAATAATTTCTTTTCATATTTTCTGTTTTTTTTTTTTGTTGTTGTTTTATGACTATAAGGGTGTGCCAGTCAATAATGTCATGCTGACTCCCGTTTCCATCGGTGAATCGATATCTGATTTTGACTGTGTGCAATTGACTCATGCAGAAAATAGAAAACAGTAAGCATTTAGATGTGCTGTGTGCTGTAAAAAAAGTATATGCCCCTTCCTGTTTTTTGTTTATTGCATATTTGTTAAGATCATTAAACAAATAATATTAATAAATATTACTCTTACATGAAGATAACAGCTTGCTCAATCAAGAATGAACTGTGATTAATCACTTTTTGATGAAAAGCTGAGATATATTTAACTTGCCATATCCAGGCCTGAATCAAGAATCACTTAAATACTGTAGAAGCTCTCTGAAAAAGTGAGAAAAATCTCGATCTATCGAAATAACTTGGGGTTATAATGGGGTTACACAGCCATTTCTAAGGCATTGGGACTCCAGTGAACTATGGTGAGAGCCATTATCCACAAATGAAGAAAACTTGGAACGGTGGTGAACCTTCTCAGGAGTGGCCTACCGAAACTACTCCACGAGTGCAATGACGACTCATCCAGGAGCTCACAAAAGAATCCTAAACAGCATCTAAAAAACTGCAGGCCTCATTTGCCTCAGTTAAGGTCACTGTTCATGATTCAACAATTAGAAAGGGACTGGGCAAAGATGGCTTTGGTGGGAGAGTTCCCAAGGAAAAGCCACTGCTGGCCAAAAAAAACACAAAGGCTTTTTGTGTACAAACTGCATTTTGTATTAAATAAGGTTATGTTTGAGAAATATTAAAATTGAATCATTCAACTGTGATAAATATGCAAAAAAGTAATGAAAATCAGGAATGGGGCAAATACTTCTTCACAGCACTGTATGGAGTATATCTATACATTTATAATCTAACAAATTTTAGTGAATAGAATTGTTGTAAAAAAAATTAAATGAATCAAAAGGAACACTTGTATAATAAATAAAACAAACAAGATTGTGCCAGTATAAGAAAATAATCACCATTATCTTTATCGTCTTTATTTTCGTATAACAGCACATTGGGCTGACAGCACATTATAACAGGTTTTGGACGTTGGCTCCATAGGTCGTGAGTTCAAATCCCATCCTCAACAAGCTGCAACTTCTGGGCCCCTGGGCAAGGCCCTTAATTCCATACGTGCTCAGTTAAAGAAATGTGATAAACATAGGCTGCTCTGGATAAGGGTGTCTGTCAAATTCTATAAATATAAATCGACAATGAGTGCCATTTTTTATGGATTAAGATTAATACTTTTTAGTTTACAGGTTAATGTGAGTTATGTGAAATTGCAGATTTTACATATAACACAGTATAAAGGATAAAATATATATATTTTTGGTAATTATGTGGTAATAGAAGTCACAACATAAAAAATCTGGGTTTTTCTATCGATTCTCCAATCTGATTGGTGTTAATAATCTTTTTAGATTTGAGATTATAACTACTTTCTCACACAAACTCAAATGCTATCCTTCACAGGATCGTTGCCATCTTGCAGGCAGTAACGGAGAGATAATACAGTTAAGAATTGTGGTGATTTTGCACTTCCCAATTTCCAGCATGGTGTCTGTGTACAGAAGGACATCACAAGAATGTAAATTATGCATGTGTACTGCGGCGCCGTAAACAGTCTTTACCGCTCGGTTTATTCTTTCTATGCTAGCGCTGTTCCTCGTAGCGAACCTTGCCGAACGTGACGCTTACTCCAACCTTCAGAAAGAGTCAGAATTGTCTTCCATGACTGTCTGTGCTTCAACCGTGCAGCCGGTGGACAAAGAAGACGTTTTAATTGAAATGATTTTGAAATGACGTGCAGTAGCGACTGTCGTGCAGCATCGGCTTCATCCGAGAGGATCGATAAGCTAATGAAAAGGAGCCCCATGTGAATTCTTTCTCTTGCTGAGGAGAAATGCAGTCCTCACCACCTGGAAAGCAGGGCGTGCTAAAGGGCACCTGAATAGTGGTGATCGATATCTCTGTGCCGTTTAACCAAGTTGTCCACTTTTAGGCTGTTCATTTTGCACAGGAAAAATACTCAACGGAGGTTATCGCTCACGCTGTTTTGGCCGTATGCGGGAAACCACACGATTCCAGATGACTTAACCTGCTGAGAGAGATGCCGTAGATGAGCAGGACTATTCACGCAGGACTCTGTTTTAAGGACTCTGAATGTCTGTGGCTTTTTGTTTTTCTCTACTGATGGTGCATTTCTCTCCAGCTCTGAGCGTGCTGATTTTAGATTTACTTTTTTTTCTCTCTTCACAATCTAACCGTACAAAGTTAAAGCACTCAGGCAGTTAGTCTAAATTGTAGCATGTTTACGCAGGAGTCCTAACCCCAGACTGCTTAGACAGCAAGTACGAAGAAGCAGGATGGAGAATTCATCAATATATAACCGATAAAGCTGCTGGTAAAAAGATCAAGCCGGTCATGCCGTAACACCCCGATGTGCTGAATTCTGACTGTGACATTCATTCAGTAACTTTTACTCATCACCATCCATCATTGCAAACAGACTTGGGTTCTCAGGCTTTCAGGCTCTCAGAATACCAGGATCAGTCCCTCTCAGCACTTTCTCCTTACTCATAGCGGGATGTAATTACTGCACTAATCCACATGCCCAGCATTTAATCGTGGATGAGTGACGCTTCTGAAAGAAAAAAAAAGTTATGGAAAAAAAAAAAACGAGCAACAGGTGACAGAAATCGGCGTTCTGTGGAACGAGAAGAAAGGAACTCAGCATGCACTCTATAACCCTTGCCCAGGGTGCACTTCGGTGATGGAATATAAAGCGATAAAATGTGGGTTTGGTGGTCATTTCTTTGGCAGCATGCACCTAAACAACCTGCCAGCTAGATTGTAGTAATTGGGGTTAAATAGCCTCAATTAGCAGTACATTAGTGGAGATGTGCTGCAGCGTCTCTGTTCATTTAAGCATATGCATACAGATATAGAACTCAGGTACTTCTTTCATGATGTTTTTTTACAATATTGGTGCAAACGAAGTAATATGTGTGTATATATATATATATATATATATATATATATATATATATATATATATATATATATATATATATATATATATATATATATATGGAAAGTTTATAGGACTGTGGTGAGACCTGCGATGTTGTATGGTTTAGAGACAGTGGCATTGAGTAAAAGACAGGAGGTGGAGCTGGAGGTAGCAGAGCTGAAGATGTTGAGGTTTTCGTTTGGAGTGACAACGATGGATTAGAAATGAGTTTATTAGAGGGACAGCACATGTAGGACGTTTTGGAGACAAGGTGAGGGGGGGCGAGATTGAGATGGTTTGGACATGTGCAGAGGAGGGACATGGAGTATATCAGTAGAAGAATGCTGAGGATCGAGCCACCAGGAAGGAGGAAAAGAGAAAGACCAAGGAGGAGGTTTATGGATATGGTGAGGGAAGACATGCAGGTAGTTGGTTTGAAAGAGGCAGATGATAACAGGAGCAGCCAAAAGAAGAAGAAAATACTTTATGTATTTATATATATATATATATATATATATACCAGTTTATATATATACCAATAACATTATGACCACCTGCCTAATATTGTGTTTGGTCCCCTTTTGCTGCTAAGACATCCGTCAAACATTAACAGCATTAATTTGGATCGGACCACACGGGTCAGCCTTCACCCTCCACGCGCATCAATGAGGCTCGGCCACCCATGACCCTGTCGCTGGTTTAAGACTGTTCTTTGTGTTCCAACACAATGTGATTTGTAAAGTTTTGCAATGTGATGCAATAGAAAAAAGATTTTTTTATGCAATTCGATGTGGTTCAGATAGTTGATTTTATTTCTTTTCTCAAACAGACAGGAAATCAGCATTTTACTTAAGGGCCTTCTGACTTCTAAGGCAGGGCCCCTTTCACAAACAGACCTTAGTTGTGCAAAAAAAACAAAAAACAACAAAGATTAAATCAAACCAGACGTTCATTTTTTGTGCTGTCTGCAGAAAGACACAGCTCTACCTCTGCCATGTTAATCTGTATTCTATGTGACTCTCATGACACGCCTCGGTCTCCGTAGCGTTGTGATACTTCATATTCACTGAGAGAAAGTTTAGCGAGGAGAAATCAATCTACATAAAAAATATTGGTCAAAAATGATTGGTCACATAATAATAAACGTATAGCGCATCTACTATTAATTATATGTAAATAAAGAGTTTTTTACTGTTGCAAGTATGTTAAAAGTACATACAATTGCCAACTTGTATCCAATGCGATTCAGTGATTATTACCAATCATATAGAGAGAAGCCAGATTAAAAAGGAAACTTGTCTTTCTTTAGGTGACACTTGATAATAGGATTTATGACTCATTACTCATTTGAAATTGCAATTCATCAAGCCACACATTCAACCAGTGTTTACAAAACCAGCCTCTTCTGCAAGAACATTACACCAACACCATGTTCTCCAAATGCCCTCCATTCAGCATGACTGAGCAGCTGGATGTACTTGGAATACTGTGCCAAGTGTCTGACGTGACCAAGCAGATACCCAATTGGCTGGTGCGAAACTCAGTAACAGGGGACAGATGAAGCCTGCTGTCTTTTTCATGCTTATGAAGATGTGAGAAACCCTGGGCAATAAATTTGAGGCAATGGATTAAAAATCAGGTCACATTTCTAGGCTCCATTTATAGCTACGCTAGCCAATTAAATCTGTGTTTACACATTTATTGTAATTCTGGTGATTTTCGAGGAGTTTTTTGCATGTAGGGGATATAATTATTTGGGAATGTTTTCAAAAGCTGTAATTAAGTTTAACAAAAAAAAACCCAACGTAATGTTTCACAATAAGTGCTGTGTTTATACACACTAGCTTATATAAACCACCCTTTTTAATTGGGTTTCAGGTTCCAAAAATAGGGTGCGAGACAGGAATGTGGTTCTGTACTAACTGGAATGTGTTGTTCTTTCACATATAGGGCTGCCGCTAACAAAGGTTGCTAAGGCCAGAAAAATCTGATATATTTAGCACCGGTTTTGTGCATTTGACTCAGAATCTATGACGCAAAAGATATTTTTTTCTTACAGTGTAATACTTCAGGATGTTGTGCTCTAAGAAGGGATTTTTCTAGATCCTTGAAAAAGTACATTTGCTGCTCATGGTAAGTTGATGCCAGCTGTTGTCCTGCACTGTCAATACTTCATTCTGTGAGGTCCTTATACTTGGAATTGCCTAAAGAACTTCAATTAGAATGAAACACTGTCTATTGACAGGTGACTTGAGTGCCAGGAGAGACTGCTAGATCAGACCTTACTCGGCTGGGATGAGCTCCCACAATATCTTCTCCACTGGCCCTGCTTTCATTTTTTAAACCCTTGTTCTTTTGTTTATTGTCCTCCTTTCCAAACACACATACACACTTCCCAGCTACCATAGTCTGCTGTGTTTATTGCAGTATTGGCTTTAGATCAGTCAAAAAACAGACTCTTGGTTAAATCTATAACATTGGCCATACTATTAGCTGTTATGCAGTGGTGGACAAAGTATACAATCTATGTACTTGAGTTAAAGTACAAAAGTATTTGACTTCAAATGGATTTAAGTATAATAAAAACTATGATTTATGGCTATAATGCCCTCTTATGATTTTTGTCACAAAACTTCACCTAATGAATTCACATTATGTGAAAACACTCCAGAGATGGGAAGTGATGAAGTACAAATACATTGATTACTGTTCTTAAGTGGATTTTTCAGGTATCAGTACTTTACTATTTGTTTTTTGCTTTCATTCGTTTAATTATTTACACAGATATCTGTACTTTCTACTTTTTACATTTTCAAATCAGGCTCGTTACTTTAGTTTTAATCTATTTAGTGACGATCGATATTTTTTCTTTTCATTGCGAACCATAGCCTACGAAGCTAATGTTTGGGGCTAACGTGGATAATACGTGAAGAAAACATTCCTGATCACATTATCATCATCATCTTTTCTCTACTTGTCTTCTATATGGAGGTTGTTTAGCCTGGATACATTCATTAGGTAACAAAAATTTAAATTCATTTTGTATCAATATAATAATATGATGTGAGATCCTGTTAGCAGCGTGACACTAAAACAGTTAGTAGTAAAGGCTACTTGTTAATTAAGTACATGTCAGAGCCCAAACTTAATTACTTTAGCTTGAGTAAAAAGAGTAGTCAGTATTTCAACTTTGACCAGAGCGTTTTAAAACATGGGGAAGTGTGTATGTTTGCCATCTCTGAAAGACTCTAATGTTACTCCTAGGACACCAAAAATCTTGTGAACAAGACTGGACTGTGGTCAACTGTGTGTTTATGCTAAATAGATACCAACAAACGGCAATCAAAACAAGCTTAAAACAGAGCATGTGCTCTACCCTGATTGGTGGAATTACATTTATTTCCTTACTGTTCGCCACTGCTGTAATGTACAGCTAATCTTTAATATCAGAGTTATCGCTAATCATATATAGCTTACGTGTTGCTAACACCACTCACTTCTTGTATGTTGTAGAGTATCTCGATGAACATTGGAGTTTCGAACTTCCACAGATGCAAACAAATCGAACTTTCATAGATGTAAAATGTTCATAGACGTCTGCCTTTCTACAGCCGTATAGCACGTAATCAAAGCCCAGGACATCCGGAAGCAAGTGGAATATTAACAGTGATGTGAGGTGGACTGTGAAAAAGTGCAAAGCGAACATAACGACATGTGAAGTCTGTTGTGCCGATGTGATCAGCAATAATATTGAGTAATCTAATGAAAATATTATATTTACACTATTTTTATATATTATTAATGCATTACATCATGGCACCTGTTAGTGTGTGGGATATATTAGGCAGCTAGTGAACATCAAAGTTGTCCTCAAAGTTGATGTGTTAGAAGCAGCCAAAATGGCCAGACCAGCTTAAGTACTATAGCTCCAATTGCTGAAGAAGTTAATGCTATTAATGCTCAATTGATCAGGACTGTTTTGGCAGCAAAAAAGGGACAAACACAATATTAGGCATATTGTTCGATACGCAAGCAAAATGGACTTATTGAACACTCGATCCTAAGTCAGTCACTTGCTGTACTGAAATATCTGGCATGAATGTTTGCGTTTTACTACAGAAGAAAAAAACCAGAAGCCACTCAGGCTTGTTACTATACAGGGGCAGTTAAAGGAGCTTTTTCTGTGCTTTGAAAGAGCAAACAATACACAGTCTTTCGTGGAGGCGTCTATACTTGTTTTTGTTTTTTTTTTTGCTCTTCCACTTTACACATCAAGTGTGCTGAGGTGGGAAACAATGCTACTTCAACTTGCAAATAACCATTTACATAGTAGCATGAATAAAGGATTAACCTAGACACGGTTTTACCCTTACAGCTTCAAAAAGGTATTTTATATAAAAAATACGCAGGATATTGTAATAGTACATTCAGATTTGCGTGTACTATTTTACATACATGAGACCTACACAGACGCGTTGTGAATGGCTAGCATCGCTATGATTGACAGGTGAAAGAGAGAGTTTAACATTCTTCTCACCCAGAAAGCAAGCAGTTTTGCTTTTTACATGCCCAGGTGTCATTGTTGAGATTCAAAATCGTGATCCCCAGGCAAAAGGGACAAATAATTATGTCTCCTTTTGGTCCTCTCGTTTTATTCCAACTAATAAATACATGCTAGAAGCTGGACTGGCTAATCTAAAGATATCTAAGATGTAAATCAGTGTCATCAGTGGCCTCAATTCGTGCCTGTTATGGTCCTATGGATTCTTGGAAATATAATAAAAGTTTATCCCTAATGGAAAGTGATAGCTCTGTGGTTAAGGCTCTGCATTACTGATTGAAAGGCCAGGCGTTCAAACTGCCACTCGTGGGGCCTTGCTCAAGGGCCCTCTGTGCTCCAAACCCTCTTAACCCTCTGTGCTCCAAAGGGGATGTATCATATCTGACCCCAGCTTTTTAACATCGCTGGGATATGCGAAGAAAGAATTTCAGTGTGTAATGTACATGTGCCAAGTATAAATCCAATACATTTTTATTTGTATAGCATTTTTAACAATAGACATTTTCTCAAAGCAGCTTTACACAGCTAATGCTTTGAATAACATGATTCTTTATAAGTGTAAGTTTGTCCCTGATGAGCGAGCCAGTGGTGACTGTGGCAAGAAAGAACTCCTTGAGATGGCATAAGGATGAAACCTTGAGAAAAACCGGACTCGATAGGGAACCTCATCCTCATCTGGGTGGCACCAAATGTCCATTTATTACAGCTAAACGATGTTGAGGTGTGCAGTGATGGTGATCAGATGTAAACTGAGTCATAAGTCATTGTAGCAGACTGTTGAGATTAGGAACAGTCCATCCACATCCTCAAAACTCCTGTGATGTTCCGTAATTTAATGAAGCCCCAGGTGGTTGATGCGAATCCCTACCCCGTGGCCTCCAATCGAGAGAACCCCATCCAGAGGCAGTCTAGGACGAAGTGTGCAGATCCGAGGAGATCAGAGGGACAGGAACACTGGTCACTGGTACCTCCTGAGCATGTTTAACTCTAAATGTGATAAAGCACCTTTATTGAGCAAGCCAGTGATGACTGTGGCATGAAAAAAAAAACTAAGATTGTATGAGAAAGAAACCTTAAGAAGGAACAAAGTCAAAAGGAAACCCGTCCTCATCTGGGAGGCACCGAATATCCATTCCTTACAGTGTCATCATTACTAGTGTATTAATGGCGGGATAGGTTTGAATACACTTTTCTCATTATCATATTTTATGTGGCATTCTTAAATAAAAAAAAAAATGCTTTATATTGTAATAGTCCACCCGGGTTGTCCTGACAGGTGCAGTTCCTAGGACATGTACTATTTCACATGCATTAGCTCACACACAAGTTGTGACTGGCTCGAATACAACATTCTTCCTATTTTATAAAAATAGAATAAGATTTTTTTTAATAGATTGCAAAAAAGACAATGTTACAGACCAAAAGAGTAGAAAAGTATAATGGGGTTAAAGAGAGAGTGTGAAACTGTGAAATGAGGCTTTTTGTATATTTCATTTGTTTTTCTCTTTGTGGACTTTTCCTCTAACTTTTCTCGAATGTTTTGCCTTACTGGTGTAGTCTAAAAATTTTTCTCTCTGTCTCTTTTAACTCTCTCTTTCTCACACGCACACACTGGATCTTCCTTTTTTCCCATCTTCACCTCTCAAAGTCATTTATTATTATCCTTAAAAAGTGCTCTCAACTTTATTAGACTTATTAGAGGAGCTCTGTGACCTTCCAGTCCCATGACGGTGGAGCTGCGAAGTTTTACACACTGAGACTCTTCTCCCTAGTTTTAATTAACACTGGCACCAGGAGATTGATGGAAAGGAGACACAGATGGTTGGGTTTGGCACTACCCCCTGGAAGGGGTGAGGGAGTGGCAATTAAAACCTGGGTTAAGTGTTTCAGCACACACAGCACGGTAAAGGGTCGATCGGGGCAAGGGAGGAGAAAGGGATTAAAAGACGGGTGGAGACTTCATCATCACTTCTGAGCAGTTCCTAAAAAAGATTTCAAATGAAGGAACATGTGCCAAACATCTGTGCATCTGTCTTACCGCTTTCCTTGGATCTTTTTTTCAATGCCCCGACTAATTGACAGCTCCTCACACTAGCAATGAGTGTACCTATTAGTCATCTAGTCTATGCTACCTAGTGCACTAGGTGTACTGAGGTAAGGCTGTACGTGAATCAATCCCGTTTCTCCTGACGTTATGTTAGCCTGCTGTCTGAAAAGAAAGAATCTCTCATCTAGTGAAGACGATACCCTTTTAAACAACACATTCTAGGCTGGATGTCTGTGGGAAAAGCCGATCTCCTGCTGACACAATATCTGCAGAAAGGAAGGAAGCCTAATTCGGTGTGATACCTTTTGCTCCACTCGCCCTTGCTTCTGATTGCGTGTTAAAGTTCGGCTCGAAAAAACAGCTCTCAAACAGCCACGGGTCGTTACTGTAAAGTCAGAAGGACACAGATCAGGGGGAATAATTGACCAAATTCTTAAATACTTGACAAAACACTGCCCCAGGGCAAAGGATCCGATGTGAAGCACGTTCCTGGAAAATTTTGCTTTGCTCATTGTTATGCGAGAAATTCAGGTTTCTCTAAAAATTTTGTATCTCAGTCAAATCCTGGGCCCCTGAGCAAGGCCCTTAACCCCACAGCTGCTGAGTTGAGTGTAAATGAGATAAATGCAAGTCACTCTGGATAAGGGCGTCTGTCAAATGCCATAATTTTAGAGGAAATGTATGCATTTGACCAAACGAAGGTGATGTGGTTTGATTTGACTGTTTGATTTACAGTATTACAAGTTCTCCATGTGTGAGTCTCTTTATGGTTCTCCTGCTTCCTTTTACATAACAAAGACTGGACTGGATTTTCAAAGTGTTTTGCTGCTATAGATACTTGCTGATCCTTACAGGTGTATGGGAAGTAAACCATTATTACTGAGGTGTACTAATGCCTGAATAGGTTTGGGAATATCTCTCTGATTATCATATGTTGTGTGGAGATTGGGGAAATGTGTAATTTTTTTAAAAAGTGAGAAACTAAAGGGTACATTTATTAAAAAGTTATCATACAGTTAAATGACATTAAGGAAATAGTTACACAATATATGAATGAATACAATGAATATTATATTGTTTATCATATGCTTTAAAAAAAAATATCATATATTTTTTTATTATTTATTTATTATATTAATATTGTTTTTATTTATTTATTAAATTAATAGAAAATGTCATTGTTAATTTTATTTACAATTCTCACTCATTATTTAGTCTATTAATGATGTTTTTCCTCTCCAAGAGAATAAAGAGACTAAAACATAAATGAGACTAAAGAGACTTTAAAACATAAACATTAAATATGTTCTTATTGCATTAGCTTGTAGGTAATGCCAGCAGGACAATGTCTATTAGAAATAGCTGTCTATTTCTCAGCTTTGTCACCATGGACCATCTTTATCTTTAGTGATATTGGGAGCAAATATATAATAATTTCAATCTAGTTGAATATTTTGGCTCTGGTATGTTGCACCATGACTCATTAGAACAACAGAAAACAATACATATTTTATTGGCCCTCAGGCCAATAAAATATTAAATTTATGAATTCAAATCCTAAATTAAATCCACTTAAAATACTGGAAATGTTGAGATGAAAGGATTTATTTGTGGCTGTAAATTCATTTGCAGCTTGTCTATAGTTACAGCTGCCTCGGTTAAACAAAAAGCTGACATTGTCTCACTATTTCTACTGTAGCAGCACACTGTCCAATTTTTACTCATCGTCACCACTGTAGTACACAATCAGCAGCAATGTCACGCAACAAAATTTAAACCCTCTCTCGTACCCTGTTCAAACGTTTTTATTCCTCCTGATGATTTATCACATTTTTTAAAAGAATGCAAAATGTGTTGCTATTTACACAGTTTAACAGGACGCAAAATGTGTTGCTATTCACAAGTTCTCTGGCTGTCAGAGAGTATGAACAATAGCATACAATCGAGATCGGAGAACCGAATCAAACAATTTGCATTCTTTTTTTTTAAATAAATATTAAGCATAAGCTCAGTAAAATGCAAGAAGTCGTCTGCAGTACTATGGGATTGTAAAGTGTAATTATGTTTTCATTGTTGTCTGAAGTAAGAAGAGGATGACATTGTGTATATATATATATATATATAGACACATTATATAAATATACACTACATGGTCATTATTGGGACACCTGACTTTTCCATTCATATGTGGTTTTTCTTCAGAATTTGGTACCACAAAGTTGCATAGGATGTCTTTGTATTCAGTAGCATTACATTTTCCCTTCACATGAACTAGGAGACCAAACCTGTTCCAGCATGATGATGTTCCTGTGCACAATGCCATATGAAGATATGGTTTGCATGGTTTGTTCACATCACCTACATCAGAATCAGACTATACTAACACACTGGCTAAATAAATCACCACAAATCTCCACTCTAAAAAATCTAGTGGAACATCTTCCCAGGGGAGTGTAGGTTACTGTTTTAGGAAATAGGGGCCTAAATGTGAAATGGTAGTTTGAGATCAGATAATATAACATAGAACTTTATTAATCCTGAAGGAAATTCTTTTGCCAGAACCTGCTTCAAAGTACGAGAAACGGAAATAAATACAAAATAAAATATAATTTGTATTTATTTTCGTTTCTTGTACTCTGAAACAGTCTCTGGTCTCTTAAAAATAACATATGAATCTTATATAAACATTCGTGCCATTTAGCAGACGCCCTTGTCCAGATCGACTTACAAGAGCGCTTATGGTCAGGTGTCCAGAATCTTTTATCTATATAGAATATATAAACATATTCCACCAGTATACCAGCCCAACTGCTATAAACTGACACAATTATACCATAGTCTTACTGGCAATGAGATTTTCAGTAGTCAGATTCTCAATAGTCAGATGTTGAAAAAAGAATATGCAACCTGTGGTCCTACGCCATTATAGAAAACTGTTTATATTAAATTACCATCCGAATTCATCCTAATAGTTCTTGAGATGCTAAGTAACTTCATAGATCTTGCTGTAGAAACATAACAAGACTGTCATGCCTATTCCGAATCCACATTGACCTAGACTTAAATATACCAGGGTTTGTTGTTAATACTAGTGTGATAAGCATTATGGAATACGAAAAAATGGTCTCATTTATCTGTTGAGGAAAGACAAGCTAAATATGATCGTTATGGTCAAATTTAATCAGACTTTTTCTCTTATTATCTTACAAAATCATTTGAATGCACGCTTTTAAATTTTGTACATTGCACTTATTCTTCAATTTTGGTATTTTCCTGGGTAACTATGCGACAAAACATAAGGCGCCAATCTATTATTCAAGACGTGCTCAAACCAAGTCTTGGGTCAATCGATTCCTTTCAAAACCTTTTTTAATTTAACAATTTTTTTGTCAGAAAGTCGCTTTGCAGGATGAATGCAGATGTAGATTTAGATCCATAACAAGCGAGCCAGGGGCAAACATTGGCCCAACACCCTGAGATGACATAAAGAAAAAACCTTGAGAGAAACCCGACTCAATCAGGGAATCTATCCTCATCTGACTGACACCAAATAATGAGATTAAAAAATCATGACTCCCACACTGGTACATTGTATAAATACAAACAGCACTGTGTTGAAAAGCTCTATAATATGAGTTAAAGAGAAAAGTTGCACAATTAGTGATGACTTCAAATCAATGAGCATTCTGGCAAGGCCCTTCATTTTGCCAGACTACTGTAAACATTCTTTGTCTAATGAACAAGCTGAATAAAACATAGCAGTCTCTAAAGGCAGGAACGTGAATTCAGACTGCTTGTTCTCTCTTTTTTCCTGAATTAACAAAGCTATTTCCTATTTCTACATCTCTCTATCTGTCTAATCACACAAACTGAAGTAACCTCTAGACCTCTAGTATTCTCTCAGTATTTAAGGCTCCTAGTTGTTTGTAATGTTTAAAGAAAATGTATTACAGACAGTAGCTCAATGGTCAAGTCATTGGCCTGTGGATCGGAAATTTAAATCCCAGCACCACCATGCTGCCACTGCTGGGCCCTTGAGCAAGGCCCTTAACCCTCAATTGCTCGGTTGTAAGCGATAAGGGCGCCTGCCAAATGCAGTAAATGTCAAATGTAATGTAATGTATTCCTCTCCTGTGAATTCTAATTGTTCAGGAGATCAATAGATAAGTTCCTTTTTTTTCTGTTATGACCCATTTAATCAGTGTTTCTATAGCAGCTCGCAATCCTTTTCTTTGTCGTCGTCCTTGTGACTTACTTCTCCTCCAGTAAGGTCATGTTGTTTTCCCACTGGAGGCTGACAGGTGATTAAATCTCAGTCTCACATTGTAGCAGCAGTGGTAACTCATGCTCGTTCACCGCATGGCACTCGCTAGCTTAGTCACTGCGCAATCGGAAAGAACAGAATTCACATCCCGCTGCTGTTGCAATAGGCTGTCATACTGTACTGTACCGTGCGTTTCACAGAATGCACTTCTGCTTCATCATGTAAAACCTTATTTAAAAAGAAATGATTGCAGTTGCATTTGTTGCCCCTCGGCCTCGAGTGCCTTACGATCTCAATCTCGAGTGCTAGCTCACCTTGACCCAATCAAACACAAAATACATTCGAGATCTTATCTTCAAAAAATTACCCAAGGGGAATCTTGGAGGCAAATAAAGCAGGGGTACAAATTTGGGCAGCTTGAGTGCAAAGGGTCTGAGCTATTGCTAAAAAAAATCAAAAAGGGGACACCCGTCATTGCTACCTGGAGACCTTTCTCCGCTAGGTTTGGATCATCCCAAAAACAGATACAAGGTGGTGTGAACTTAGTGGTTCAGATGATGGACTTCTGATCAGAAGGACATGAGTTTAAATTTGAACAGGAAATAATGTAAATGGAAAATATAAAACAACTCTTTACCATGGAGATACTACCTTACTAACATAGTCTTTGCAAGGTGATAACCAAGTGGAGGTGACCAAGATGCTGGACCTCTGATATGGAGGTGATGAGTTCAAATCCCAGCACCCCTAAACTGGGCCTTTAAGCAAGGCTCTTAACCCCTTAACCCAGTTGTATAAACGAAATAATTTTAAGTCGTTCTGGATAAATGCGTCAATGCCCCACAAATGTACAGATCAGGCCTTGACATTAGGGTATATGAAGGTGCTAACGGAGGGCGATAACACCCAGCCAGTGACAAGGAAACGATTAGTTTGAGCCAGTACCTCAAACTGTTTGTTAATGGGCCCTGCCAGAACAAATAGTCAATGAAGATTATCTTGAACAAAAAAATGCCACCCCTCAGATTGCTTATCTTGCTGCAATAGATAAAATCCAGCCACATTTAAATGAGCCAGACATTAGAGCAGATGAGGCACATTTCCTATGCTCCTCTTTAGGTCACAAAGGTCAGAGCCACTACAGCAGGCTAATGGTCACTTCAATATAAGATGACACACAGGATGAGAAAATAATGCGAATTAAATTATATTTCCATTGTAACATTGTGAAGTTTAGAGACAGTGGCATTGACAAAAAGACTGCTGAGATTTTCACATGGAGTAACGAGGATTAGAAATGAGTTCAAATGAGTTGAATTCTACTGCATCTACTGCAAAGACATCTTTTGCAATTATTTGCCTCCAACTTTGTGGTAACAATTTGGAGAAGAACCACACATGGCAGGAAAAAATGTTATCAAAATGAATGAATTAGCCCACCTTCTGTTATTCCAATATCACTTATAGTATAAAAGTTAGAAAGCTAGAAAAGGAGTTACCTTTGCGTACTACTTTGTGCCAAAATCCCACTACAAAAACATACTATGTTTATTATTATTTACCCAGATTTCTCATGAAATCAGGACTTTTTATGAATTAGACTTTTTACATTGCAATTAGACATTTCATATCTCGTTCATTCTATTTATTGGAAAGATAGCTGTTTTATTAGAAAATATTTTTTTAGAGGGACCCCGCAGGTAGGACGTTTTTAAGGTGCTATTGAGATAGTTTGGTCATGTGCAGAGTACATGGGGTATAGTGGTAGAAGAATGCTGAGCATGGAGGAAAAGAGGAAGGCCAAGGAGAAGGTTTACAGATGTGGTGAGGGAAGACATGCAGGTGGTTCATTTTAGAAGGACAAAGAGGCAGATATAAACAGAGGACAGGGTGGTATGAAGACCGATTATTCTCTGTGGCGACCCATAACTCAAGCAGCTGAAGGAAGAAGAAAAAAGCTTGTTTCACTTTGACCAAAAGTGTTTTTTTTTCCGGTATATCGTTGGGTTGACATTGTCAGGCAGTGAGGGGGAAAGAATAGAACTGACCACATTTTTGCTCTCCGAAAGCCTACTTGTGTATAAGAGAGTCTCAGATTCTATGAATACTGGTAGATTTTCCCTGAAGACAGAATCGAAATGATTGACGACTACATTAACGCTTACAATAATCACACAATCGATTGAGTTCTACTTTCCAGAGTGCGAGTGCGAATTTCATTAGAGTTTGATTGTAAGCCAGTTGTTAGTGTAAGTCAGTAATGTGCTCCTTTTTTTTTTAATAGTGAATAGTGAGTATAGTATGCTGAACAAGTAAAGGCTCAAAGAAGGCCATTTCTGTTTATCTCTAAAAGACTAACAACCTTCGGGGTTTATTAGAGTCTGAGCATAATCCTCCAAGCGAGGACTGTCATAAATACTGTGACTTTCATCAAAGCTCACGATGTACTCCATCATTCTTTTCACCATGAAAGAATGAAATGAATCAATTTTTTTCAATTGTATAACACACACTTCTTTAACTCCTTTTCAGATCTTACTGATTTACTTACTGATACTGATTTAAAACTTGCTTGCAAGTTCGATAGCTGCTCACAGTTTCATTATATAAACTGGAACTCGAGAATAATATGTTCAGTGACTTTGATCAAGAATTTATCCTTTAATTTTTTTCTATGGAGATAAAGATCTAAATAGACCTTATATAATCTTTATACAAGATTGTCAATGAATAGTAAAAAAGCAAACACCTTTTATTTTAGTTTTCAAAAAAAGCTCATCGTGATATCATTATGTATTTACACACATGCAAACTCACACACATACACACACACACACACACACACTAACACACACGTAGTCAGTCAGCTGAGGTTGACTGTCTGTGGTGCAAACATTCACGGTTCGTATCACCATAGGCGCCCTCTGAAGGTGTGAGTGCTGTCTTTTTATAGAGATGTGTGACTGTGTTGATTTGTTCACACCTATACTTTGGACTCCCATAGTCCCTAAAACAGAGAATTTGACCTGGTTCATAACACGTAATCCAGCGTGAAAAGGCCAACTAAAGATTTGATCACAAGCTTCAGTTTATATATATATATATATATATATATATATATATATATATATATATATATATATATATATATATATATATAGCGGTTTGTTTGTTGTCCAATACTAAAGTAATATTTCCATTTTCTTCTTGTTTGCAGCTCTCTTTTGCCGCAACGACACCAGTCCTGGCAGACAAAAAGAAGTACCCGAACTTTTTCCGGACTGTTCCGTCAGACAATGCGGTCAATCCAGCTGTTGTAAAATTCCTGAACTACTACAACTGGAGCAGAGTGGGGACCTTGACTCAGGACGTCCAGAGGTTCTCAGAGGTCAGTCTAAAGCTCTATGTTCTAAAGAACAATCAGGATTTCATTCATTATTTATTGAGTCATTTGTTATATAAAGTGTAAAAGACAGGTGGTAGCAGAGCTGAAGTTGTTACGGTTTTCGTTGGGAGTGATGAAGCTGGACAAGATTAGGAATGAGTTTAGAGGATGGAGCCACCAGGAAGGATGAGGATGGAGCCACCAGGAAGGAGTAAAAGAGGAAGGCTAAGGAGGAGGTTCATGGATGTGGTGAGGGAAGACATGCAGGTAGTTGGTGTGAAAGAGGCAGATGTAGAGGACAGGGTGGTATGGAGACGGATGATCTGCTGTGGAGACCCCTAACGGGAGCAGCCGAAAGAAGATTTGTTATATGAAGTGTGCAGTTTGACCTCGAAAAGTGTAGCTTTTCGTTCCTTTTGGTCATTGTACTTTACATTATTTTCAAATGTGTACACTGATTGCAGTAATAGTTTTTGTACATCCAACAAGACCTAAAATATACGCTATTAATGTTAAAGGTACGATGCGATACAATTCACCCCTATTACAATGCAGTGTGATCCGATTTGTATTTGATTCAACACAATGCGAATCGATGCGTTACGATGAAATGAAAATAAATAAATAAATAAATAGTGTTACGCAATTCAATATGGTTGTCAGGAAGAACTCGCTGGAAACCGGAGGTTTTAATGAAACAGGAAGTAAATAGGGAAAACGGCAAACCATAGAATACATGAATTTCCAGCAATCTTAGGTAATCCTAAGGAAAGGTTAAGTCCGTGGAATACACACTATCCTGGGAAAGGTTGTAATCCAAGTAAGACGTAGTGTGAGTAGTCCGTGAGTGTTCTCCAGCGTGAGCTGTAGAACGGACTGTGACATGAAGGAGAGTGGAGCTTAAGGAGGGAGGTGAGTTGATGAGTGCCAGGTGTGGGTACTTAGTAGGATGGTTGAGCTGCTAGGAGTGATAGGTGCGTCTGGGGAAGGTGTGGCTGGTGGAACCCTGACAATGGTACAGATAATTAACTTTTATTTCTTTGGTTCAGAAAGACCGCAAATCAGCAATATAATTAAGTGCATTCTCACTTTTAATGTGTTTCCCCTTCACAAACAAGCTTTTCTAGTGCAAAAAAAGCAAAAAAAAAAAAACCTGATTAAATCAAACCAGACATTATTTTCCTGTTCTGTCTCCAGAAAATGCAGCTCTACCTCTGCCATGTTAATCTGTATTCTATGTGACTCTCAGGACATGCCTGGGTCTCCGTAGTGTTGTGATATGAATTCACGTAGCAGCAGTGGTGCGGAGAAAATGAGCTCGAAAAATGGTTTAGTGACGAGAAATCAATCAACATCTGAATTTTTGGTCACAAATTATTGGTCACTTATTAAAGTGCATCTACTATTAATTATATATAAATAAATTGTTTTTTCCTGATGCAAATATGTTAAAAACTATGCATTGTGATACAAAGGCCAACTTGTATCCCATACACAGTTCAAAAAACTAACTTTTATGTCGATGCATTGAGACGAATCCATTACTTCTGTAATATCCAGACTATTAAGCGCACCCAAATATAAGCCGCACCCACTGAATTATATGAATAAACAAGCCGCACCTGTCTATAAGCCGCAGGTTCCTACACTGAAACTAATGAACTTAACACAGGCTTTAATGAAAGTCAGTGCCTGTTACACGGCTTGTATCTAAACAGTAGCCTACCAAGAAAGTCATTGTTCACTGTCTTCCTCCTTCCTTTCACAACAATTTCTCTCGGGAGTTTATCTTTTGGCGTCGTCAGTGAATCTTTTCCCCCGATGCCGTGCAGCTCAGAACACAGGTGAAGTGCGTTTTCATGCCCGGTTGTTTTCAGCGTGACGAATGATTCGCATTTCCTGTAGACAGTCCGAGTGAGCGGCAGGTCAAACGTCAGAGGAACATCATCCAGATGTATGATGTGGTGCGGCCTGATTCAGTGGGAGCGCATCTGATTTAATATAAAGAGTTTCGTTGGTTCACCTAAACCCATTCCGCAACTTCATTGGTCAAATTTTTTGGGGCTCAGTTTTTGGCTTGAAAATTGTTTAAACCGCAGGGTTCAGAGCGTGGGAAAAAAGTAGCGGCTTATAGTCCGAAAAAATACGGTAATATATACTATATGGACAAAAAATTGTGGACACCTGACTATAAGATTCATGTGTGTTTTAAACATCCTATTCAACATTTAGTCCCCATTTGTATCCTTTTGTCCATCAAATCAAAATCAAAGAATTTTCCCTACTCACCTTCCATAATCCCCAAAATAATTTCTTGTATAAAAAATTAGGGAAGGAGTTACCTTTGTGTACCAAAATCTAACTATTAATCACCTTATGGTAATATATACTAATTTCTCATGAAATCAGGATTTTTTATATATAAATTATACATTTTAAAATGCAATTACACATTTTTATATCACCCTCATTCTGTTTCCTGGAAAGATAACTGTTTTAGTGAAGTGCCTTTAAATCACTCCACTACAGCTAATCCCCTTAGCAGAAGCATTCAAATCCATCATAACTACATCATTATTCTCAAAAACAATGTATAAGTATTATTTCTTTATGTCGAACATAATGACTGGACATAATTAACTCCCATGTCATTAAAAATGTATTGAAATTTGGGCTTCACCCTCAAGACTATGGCCCTATTTTGAAATGATTCCATGTAAAAATGTCTTGAAAGCAGGCTGATTAAACCCGGTCTATCGACTGTGCAGGAATAATAAGTCTCTGTGCGAGTAGCAGGAATGAATAATCCCGTTATCTTGGTTGTCACGATGTAGTTGCAGGGCATAAACAGACAAGGTCCTATCAACCTGCCAGAGGAAGGCTTTGGCAGCCTGATTAGTGCATTATGCTAGTGCCACTATTCTTTCCCCTTCAGTTGAGCAGTAGAGCGAGATGGACAGCTGCTCAGCAACGACAATCACTCATACAACATATCAGAGTCAAAAAAAAATTGTATTTCCTTTTTTTTAGCTTTCGCTGACAGCAAAAAATCTGTAGTAATATCGCTACGGTCGAATTGTGGAAAAACAAAGAATTTGGTCGTGCCTTAAGGGGACTATTTTTTTAGAAGTGGTGGACAGTAACAGTAGTAACAGTAACGAAGTAAATGTTATGTGTTACTGTAATTAAGTAGCTTTTTGTGTACAGTATCTGTTCTTCACTTTCCATTTGGGGAGACTTTTACTTTAACTTTACTACATTTCAATGTCAAATATCTTACCTGCATCTAGCAAAATTAATCGCTTCTTTTTTTTAATGAGCGGCGTAAACTGGTCAACCACACAGCAATCCACCAATCAGGGTCGAGCACGTGCCCTGTTTTGAACTTGTTTTAATTTTTGTTTGGTGTATCTGCTAGTCACCAATATACATTCAGCATCAGTTCAACAGCAAGAAAACATTTCTAGAGTAATAATATTGGAAGAAACTACTGACTCGAACTTGCCACAACACCCGTGGCCTTTTTCGCTGAATTTCTTTGAAGTAGTTGAAAAGAAGGTTTTTGGTTCATGATAATTGCAATAGATATCAATCAATGTTTGAAGAATTACTCTCTTATTAATATTTTTATTATTTCTATTCTATTATTTCTATTTATTATACACATTATTTATTTAAAAAAATCATATACATTTCATACATCAAATCAAACATAACATACAACATCTCTGGAAGGGATGTGAACTCTCATGTCTGGAAAGTGTCAATACCACATAGGTACTACATCATTTTTAACACTACACATCAGAATCCGTTAAGCGACTTGTTCAAGACCCAGCAGTTGCATTTTAGAGGTTCAGGGATTTGAACTCAGCATTAACCTTACAGTCAGTCATCAATTCAATTCAATTCAACTCAATTCAATTCAATTTAATTCAATTCAATTCAATTCAATTCAATTCAATTCAATTCAATTCAATTCTGTTAGTATATTTGTAAAGCACCTTTAACAATGTACGTTGTCCCAAAACAGCTTTACGGTGATAAAGAGGTTAAAGTTAGACATTTTTAGAGAAATGTTGTGCCCATAGGTTCATTACTTATATGTTTATCCTGCTGGGCCCTTAAGCAAGGTCCTTAACTGCTCATTTGTGTGATTCAGATAATTTTAAGTCGCTCTGGTTTCGGACGTCTGCCAAATGCTGTAAATGTGAAAAACGGAGAACTCTCTAAAAAAAAGGTTTGGCAGTTATATTATTTTTCGGTGAAGCACATTATGTGATAAGTGTAGAGGTGTGTAGAGAATTTTTTATTTAAGTGTCAGATTTGAATCTTTAAATGTCACAATTATATACGTATAGTAGAAAATGTTACAAATTTGCCAATCCTTCAATAAGTGAAGGACAGAAACCACAGGCTTGAGGAACATGAATGTTTAGTCTTCCAAAATGAAGATCCAGAGGCCCAATCTGAGTTTTCAGCCCTTACCTTCCACAGGATTGGACAAATTGTTTAAACTGTTCAATGTAATCATATAATTTATGATTGCTTTATCTTTTGTTAAATCTAAGCAAAGACTGAAGCATCAATTCAAATGACTTCATAATGAATGTGTGTTTATTTTTTAGTTCACACAAAAAAATGCATGATATATGCCTATTTAAAATGCATAATATATGACTATCCCCTTATATACTGTATTACAATTTTCACTATTTGCACTTCTGGTAGATGTTAAACTGCATTTCTATCTATCTATCTATCTATCTATCTATCTATCTATCTATCTATCTATCTATCTATCTATCTATCTATCTATCTATCTATCTATCTATCTATCTATCTATCTATCTATCTATCTATCTATCTATCATCTGTCTGTCTGTCTGTCTGTCTGTCTGTCTGTCTGTCTGTTCAGGTCAAGCCATCCTCATTACTGTAATTTTGTCAAAATATTTCCATGTACATGTTTTTTTTTTCTTTTTTCTTATTTTGCTTTAATGCAATTTTCACGACTTTGTGAACTGCTTTCTCACCTGTCCTGACTGGGGTTTGGTATCTGACACATTGCAGGAGGCTGTCAGCAGTGTTGTGCCAGAGTGTCTATCAATAAGTGGATTAAGAACACACTCCACTTTACTGTTTTACAGATTAAGCCCCAGTCTGCATTTTTATTTAGCAGCAGATTAGATGACGAAGACCTCGACGTGAAATAAAATTTTATTATCAGGCATCACACCTTTACAATTGTGATTGTGTGGCATCCAGATGTTGTTGTAGATGGGATGGTATGTTATTATTTCATATAAAATATATCATTTTTACTTTACCCAAGAATTAGCATGCAGATATGTGGTAAATCCTGGACATTTAAAGATACATCGGATCAAGGTTTGCAAGATGTTGGAAATCATGTATGCACATGACTTTCTATGCTGGCCAAAACCCTATCAAATTATTCCCAATAGTCTATTCTCTTTATTTCATAGCTTTTCTCTTAGTTTAAGTTTATATCCAATCAAATTTTAGCTGTCACATCAGGAGTTGCCGGAGTTATCTGTCTGCCTTGACCCTCCCCTTCGGTTCAACGGGCTCTGTCCCACTCTGGTGGAAAGCGAGCTGGCTCTGATCATGGAACAAGAAGTAGACACTCTCCTGAGGAAGAAGGCAATCGAGGTGGTCCTTCTGTCAGACAGAGGGTCCGGGTTCTACAGCCGGTACTTTATAGTTCCCAAAAAGCATCCTAGATCTGCATCAGCTAAACTGCTTTTTAAAGAGGCTCTGGTTCAAAATGCTGACCCTTAAGCAGGTTGTGTCTCAGATCAGATCCGAGGACTGGTTTGTCATGGTAGATTTAAAGGATGAGTACTTTCATGTTCACTTTTGGGGTCAAAGCGTACTAATATCGGTTCCTCCCCTTTGGCCTTGCCTTATCATCACGCACCTGCACAAAATGTGTCGACGCGGCTCTGGCTCCCTTGAGATTTCATCCGCATTCTCAACTATATTGACTTCATATTAACTTAATCAGAGCAGTTAGCTAAAGGAATTGAAGGAACTGGGGTTTCGGATGAATACCGGGAAGAGTGTGCTTTCTCCATCACAGTGAACCACCTATCTCTGCATCATATGGAATTTGAAGACTATGCACGCGCAGCTGTTTTCCTTCCGGGCCTCAGAGGCCATCATGTGTTGATCCGCTTGGACAACACCTCTGTGGTCTTATATATCAACCACCAGGAGGGTCTGTGCTCGCTCCCCCTGTACAGGCTGGCACGCCAGATCCTCCTGCTCACTGTGTGGTGTGCTCAGCACCAATTGGACCAAGTTGGTTCAGTGCTGAAGTTCCTGCATGAACAGTTCGAAAATGAGTTGGCCCCGTCCACTATTAAATTCTACGTGTCCGCCATTTCGAGATTTCGTGAAGGCACTTGTCTATTAAGACTGCGTTTTTGCTGTCTATCTGCTCTCTGAGGAGAGTAGGTGATCTACAGGCCCTCTCTGTGGGCTCCTCCTTTTTAAAGTTCACTCCAGGCATGGCCAGCGCCTTCCTGCGCCCTAGAGCAGTTTACGTCCCCAAGGTGCCCTCGGTCGTACCACAACCTGTCAGGCTCCAGGCACTCAATCCTCCTCTATTCTAGACCCCAGACCAGGAGAGATTGAACTGGCTGTTTATGGTCCGAGGACTGGCCTATTATGTCCACAGGACAAGTCCTTGGAGAGGCCTTTTTGCTTAAAAACAGACCCTCAGCAGATGGATTATTAACGCTATTGCATCCTCTTACAGGTCCTCTGGTCTCCCTGGTCCATTCGGTGTCAGAGCGCACTCAACCCGGAGTGTGGCAGCCTCTAGGGCTTGGTCCTCTGGAGTGTCTCTCAAAAAGACCCCTGCAATGCTGCGGGCAGGTCCACCCCGCTCATCTTTGTCAGGTTTTACAATCTTGACATCTGTGACTGGCACCTCTGACTGGTCAGTGTGGTGGTATTGGACTCTCGTTACCAAAGCGCATCAACACAGCTCGATTTCCTGAAAGGGCATCTTGTTCCCTCAGGGAACTAGGGTTACATAAGTAACCTAGAGACAATCTCTCATATGCTGAAATTGCCCATTTCTGCTATATGCATTAGTTTTAAAAAAGGCTTTGGGAACTTATTGATTAAATTGTAAAATTGTATGTACATTATGTACAACATGTACATTACAGCACAGTGAAATTTACATATCCCAGTGAAGGTAGAAAGCTGGGGTCAGAGCCCAGGTTCAGCCATGGAGCACAGAGGGTTAGAGGCCTTTCTCAAGGGCCAAACGAGTGGCAGCTTGGTGATATTGGTGTTGAACCCCTGACCTTCAGAGCAGCAAACCAAGATCAGATTTAGGCTGAGCTCCGTGGTTAAACTCTTAACCTGTGCTACTACATCCCCATATTAAAACAACCACATTTGTCGGATTAAAATGTTTGTCTTTTGCAGGTAAATATATACAGTAGATAATGTTTAAAAAGGAAGAAAATTTTTAAAGAAATGGCATTATAGGATGTTAGCAGCACAGGGACATTGCTGACATTTTAACAGCTCATGTCTGATTACAGACTCTCCTGCATAGAAAGGTGTGTAGCTATCTAGAGTCCTAATCTAAATCTGACTTTCTGTGTGTAAGACAGACACACAGATAGCTATCCTTGTGTCTGTAGATAGATAGATTGCTAGCTAGCTAGCTAGCAGCTGAGCTTACCAAAGCTAACTGCATTCACAGAGGAGATGACCAAAGCATTACATTTTGTTTTGAAGGGAACATTTGGGCTGCCCTTATATTGGGTGTATCTTTGCACCTTTGTACTCATTTGTCATGTTTTTTTTTTTTTTTTTTTTTACCAAAAAAGAGCCCGAATACACACACCTGCCACTCATCTGTGCTTTGACAACCAAATTAGGCATGTTCGCTCTTCTGGGAGAACATCCCAGTGCTTTCATTCAGTCTGGTCCAGACTCGTCTTATCCTCGACTCCGGCTGAGCGTGTTCTTCCCACAGCCACATGAGCGGTGAGTGTGTTTGGCCAGTGGGAATAGTCGGACATGAAATCAAACACAGAAAAAGGTCAAGCAGTCGTCCTTGTCTCTCAACTTATCCAAACAATGACTCCAGTAGCTGCTTGGACTCTAAATGTTTTTCCGATCTTTAATCAATGTAGATACGAGTGTAACGTAGGGTCTAGATCTGTGTGCTTGCGTTTTTTCGAAGAGCAAAAGCAAGTTGTTTCAATCACACTTTGTCTACATAGATTAAAATTATTTTTACATCATTTCCTTTTTCTCTCAGCGGTGGGTCTTTTTTCTACTCTTTGTGTACCTCTGTGTGTGTGTTTGAGAGTCTATCCTTGTGTGTTTGTGTACGTTTTTGTGCAAGAGGGATTTTCACCAAGACTTGCAGACAAAGTGAACGGAATATAAATGAAGCCAGAATTAATACTGAGTTAATGTTAGGCATTTCCCCTTTGCTTCAGGTCTTAATTAAGGATTTGAGCAGCTCAATCATGTATGAATCGTATGCCTGGTATCACAATCATAATCCAGCCATGGGCATTTGATTTTGAGATCACAACGATAAATATTGGACGGTACGAAGGATCATTCAGCGTCACGTCAAGGCAAAGTGACAAGCTTTCAAGTAGGACAAAACGCTGTTATCTGTTGAAAGGCGCATAAATCATCTTCAGAGGGAGCTTTCAAAGGACAGGGGATAAATCTTATCGTTTGGTGATTGTGCTCACTGAAATTAAGCAATTGAAAGCAACGGTCCACTTATTATTGGTGATAAATTCGATTCAGGGTGGGCTAGTCTTTTCTAAGAACTGGATATACACCTAAATATGAGTTGTGGAATGATTGTGAATGTCATGCAATGCACAGGTAGTGAATGCAAGTACAGTAGTATATTTTAATTGTGCAAACATGAAACCATATAACTAGAAACATTAATTGAGAAGAGAAAAATCTAAGCAAGAGCAAAACCAACAGCGTGAAACAACATGAAGCACAGAAAGACGTACAGGAAAATGTGAAAATTGTGTGTTCAATATGATGGATGGATGGATGGATGGATGGATGGATGGATGGATGTTTTGTTTTGTTTGTGTAAAAAAACTAAACATCAACGCTTTATAAAAAAACACCAAATAACTATCGGGAGATAACTATTTATGTTTTAGTCTTATTTAATGTTATAAAATGTTATAAATATATGTGTTATAATGTTAATAATGTTAATATAATAATGTTTATAATGTTAATAATTATAATAATGTTATATATATGTTATGTTATTAAATGTTATAAATGTTTCAGTGAAACAAGTTTTTTCCAGATAAAATACAAATCCCAAAGCTGGGACATTGTGTAAAATGTAAATAAAAACAGCATGCAATGGTTTTATTCACATAAAAAAAAAGGATCTAATATTAAAACTGAGAATATATACAATTTTAAAGAAAAAAGAAGGTGATTTTTATTTGATGGCTGTAACAAATTGCTGAAGTTTTGGGAGAGGAACGTTGTCCCATATGTGTCTGATAGAACATACTAGCTGCTCAACTGTTCTGGTTAACCTGTGTTTTTTATTTCATGGTGCACTAAATGTTTTCAAATGGTAAAAGGTCTAGACTGCAGGCAGGCCAGTTCAGCATCTGGACTACTATTGTAATAGATTCAGTATGCAGTTTTCCAGATGAAAGCATTTGTTGCACTAAAACCTGTATATACCATTCTGCATTGATGGTCTTTCCAAATGTGCATTCCACAGGCACTGATGCACTCCCATACCATTAGAAACGTGGCTTTCCATGGTTTTAAAAAGGAAATTCAAATTTCGATTTGTCTGACCACAGAACAGTTTTCCACTTTGTACATTTCCTGAGTGCATTTTAAATTAGCTTTGACCCAGAGAAGATAACAGCATTTCTGGATCATGTTAACGCATGCCTTCTTCTTTGCATAATAGACATTTAACCTGCATTTGTGGATGACATAGCAAACTGTGTTTACAGACAATGATTTCTGTAGGTGTTAATGAGCTCAAAGACAAAAATACACTATTAATACCAATCAATTGCCCATAATTAATCATCTTAATTAACCTGATTAAATTGCAAAAATGTTTTTCCAACCGTTTAATTTTAATAACACATATTTTCCACACTTTGCTGCCCTGTTACAATGTTTTGAGACGTGTTGCAGCCATCAAATACTAAATTATTTAGATATATATATATTTTTTTTAAAGGTACATTTCTGCAATTTTTACAGTTGATTTGTTTTCAATGTTCTGTTGTGAATTAAATATGGGTTTATGAGATTCAAAAATCATTGCATTGTGTTTATGATTCTATTTTACACAGTGTCCAAAATTGTTTAGAATTGGGGTTGTAACTAAACAATGTGTATCATGAAGACCAAAGAAGCATATGGGACAATGGATCTTGGAAAATATCTTGACAAAATCAAATATATATTGTATGTAAGGGATAATCCATGGTGGGGGTGTATTACATTACTCAGAAGGTCAAATACCGAGGTGACCTCCAGGAGAATAAAAATCATGTTATGCTATATCTGTCACTTTTATTTGCAGGAAGTAACTCATGATGCAATATGATATGTAGTGAAATAGATTGTTTCTGTCCTGATGTACTATACCATGATGCTAAAATTACTTGTAGCTGTAATGACCAATTATACAATTTTTGTTGTCACTCCTACATGCAATTTGTAGTGTACTCTGCATATGGTTTATTACATGTATTATGCTAGATCCACAGCACTGTTATGTTATCATTACCTATAACTCTCATTAAAACTTAGCATGTTATGTTACCATTAATAGCAAAATATTGTCATTGCCGCATGCAGATTTTTGCTAGGCACGTCCTTACTAGCATTTTGCATTTAGCTTCATATGCGATGAACTACACTTGACTGCTCTGACCTTATGAGGGATGTCACATGAGACACATCCATTCTCATAAAATGCTGAGTTCTATAAAGATGTATTATAAGCCAAAGCACATCATAAACAGCTTGTTAATGACAGTTGAGAAATAATGTTTAATGAAGCATCTCAAATGATAAAAAACAGCAGATAAAGTGGAAGCAAAAAAACTAACAACAACATGCTATTACTTTGGCGGGGTGTTATAATGTTATTTGGCAATGACAAGGGCTTTACATATGGATTGTTTCTTCGTAAATGGAAAAGGAGCTCCTTGTCACTGATGTAGCTTTCGCATGACAAATTATATGTTAGTATTATCACAGTAACGTGACAACTTCAGAAACTTAATAAAGAAATCTCTAAATAAAAAGTCATGACAAATATCACTTGTGGCAGAGGATATCATTGATATCATATCATATGACGGCTGCAAAAAACAATTGTCTATAACTTGACAAAACCTATGTATGTACAATGATTTGCAAATCTCATAAATCCATATTCTATTCATAATAAAAAAAAAAAATAACATATCAAATGTTTAAACTTGATAATATATAACATTGCAAGAAAAGAAATGTCATTTTGAATTTGATGACTGAAACAAATCTCAAAAAGTGAACAAGTGTGACGGGGAAATGTTTACTGCTGTGTTGCGTCACACTTTTGTCTGTATACATTGGGGAACTGAGAAGACCAGTTGCTGAAGTTTTCTGAGAGGAATGTTGTTCCATATTTGTCTGATACAGTAATCTAGCTGCTTAACAGTTCTGGGTGTCTTTTGTTGTATTTTTCGTTTTATGATGCACCAAATGATTTCAAATGCAGAAAGGTCTAAAGTGCAGGCAGGCAAGTTCAGCACCCACAATTGTCTACTACTAAGTCATGCGCTAGATGCTAATAGATGCAGTATGCAGTTAGCATGGTTTTGCTCAAATATGCAAGGATTTCCTTAAGAAAAGGGTTTTCTTTTTGTTGTTGTTGCTCTAAAATTGTATATATAATTTAGCATTAATGCAATATGCATTAGATAGCTAGGTTGCACATGCACACACTGGATTTTAAAGCTGTTTAGAAAATCTTTGTGCATGAGCTTAACAAAGTTCGAAACAGTATGCTTTTTTTCTCCAGAGTTGAGCCTGCTTGCTGCAATGTTTAGCACACAACCATGTAATTAGCGTCTTGAAAATTAATTATAGTGTTATTAAAGTTTAAACAAATAAATAATTTACAAAAAGTGTGTGTGTGTGTGTGTGTGTGTGTGTGTGTGTGTGTGAGAGAGAGAGAGAGAGAGAGAGAGAGAGAGAGAGAGAGAGAGAGAGAGAGAGAGAGAGAGACAGATGGAAAACAGACATTTGCAGACTTGCAGATGCCTGACATTTAGAAGTACTATCTACTCTATATAAACCAAAGATTTGATTTAGCAGACTTTCACTGCCATATGTGGTTCTTTCTCAAACTGTTACAACAAAGTTGAAGACCCATAATTATCTAAGATGTCTTTGGATGTGGTAGCATGAAATTCTTCCTTAATTCGAACTAGAAGACCCAAACCTGTTCCAGTATGTGTGGAAGAATAAAGCTAATCAAATAGGCATACACAGCATGTGTATGTAACTTCTATTAAAATGTTCTTCTGATGTGTGTGCGTAGAGAAATGTGACATGTGTGGTATCTATGCATGAAATAGTATAGTTTGTTATGTGTGTGTCTGTACTTAGACATTTGGGCACCATCATTGTATGTGTAAGGGGGTCCTCAATTGAGACACAGATGTTGGGTGAACATTTTATGGATGGAGATTTGGGATGTATAGAAATGCATTTGTGACTCAGGTTATATAATGTGGAAGTGAGGCTGGAGAGGGGAGTTGCTCGGCAGACCGTCATTTTCTGGAAGCAAAACCCGTGACTCTGAGTCGTTTCTTCAACATATGACACAAGCCACGTTTACATGTAAAAAAAATTGTATTTCTGATTAAAATCATTCTGAGTGAAAGATTCTGTGGACTGTTTACATCAGATGCTACCTAATCTGGTACGGTGTTTATATGTGCCACAAGTTCTATTATTTTTTAAGCATGCTATTTTTATGTAAAGTATTGTTTTTTATTGAGTAGCTACGTGAATTTGTAGGCATACAACTGCTGGAAGGTATGAGCAAAAAACCGGCACAGGAAGCTGAACGTTTTGGTGGCTGTTCATCTCTAATGAGCATCTGAACGCCCCCTTCCTCCTTTAAAAAACAGAAGCATGTCGATGAAGGTCTGTAGCAAGGACTGGTGGGAGCGGGTTGTATTGCTGGAATTTAGTGACCTGGAATGGAAACTAAACTTTTGCATGGTAGAGGGATGTATAGTCCCAATAGTAGAGACCGTCAAAAATCCTATTCCACCTAAATATGCAGGTTGTGTTTATTTTACACTTTTGTGGCACTGTGGTTGTGTTACTGCGTTGTGTTACCGTGTTGCACTGTGTTGTAATACTGTGTTTTAATGCGTTTACATGGCTGAATTTTCCTTTTGTTTTTGGTTTATAGAAATGTTTATCCCACTCCTTTTTGGCGATTACAATACTCCATGTAAACGCCCCTAATGCCTCTTTGCACAAAGCCAACTCCATGCAGATGGGTTGGAGTGGAAGATCTGCAATAGAGCTCTGAACTCAGCCCTAATGAAAACCTTCGGGATGAATTGGAACGCTGAGTGCACCCCATACCCACTTCCGTTATGTAGCTCTATGTTATAGCTCTATGTTGTTTCATGTAGCACCTGGGTCCTGGAGAAACCTTATCTTATTTCACTGTGTACTGCGTCAGCTATATATGGTTAAAATGGCAATAAAAGCTTCTTCATTTGACTTGATTGATTTGGACCCAGGCCTCCCCACCTCACCTACATCAATACCTTGTGGCTGAATGAGCACAAATCTCCACAAGCACACTCCAAAAATCTAGTGGAACATCTTGTATAGGTTTATATATCAGCAAATAGGGACTAAATGTGAAAGTTATCTAAAAGGCCCATAGGAATTTTATGGTGTCCATAAACCTTTGTTCAAATACTGTATCCCCTTTCTGGCCTACTGGCTCATAAAGGAGATCCTGTTTTTTGCACACACATAAACAACATACACACATACACACATTCGGATTTGTTTGAGTTTTATAGGATAGAGGTCAGATCAGCTGGAGGTGAGGAAGAGCTGGATGAGGGGGGCTTAGAGAGAGAGCATTTCAAAGGGGTGGGAAAAAACTACTACTACTACCACTACTACTACTACTTTTTCTCGAAGTGTAATGTAATTTATGTAATGGTAAAGATGGCCTGCTGCATTTGTTCATCTAACTGCAAGGAAATGACATGCAGCTGTGGCACATAGCAAACTAGCCTGTAGCACCAGCTGATCCCCAACACTTCACCTCGGTTCAATGTACTGAGTCATGCTGCTTCCTGTTTACCCTCTTCAGACTGCGTTCACCTGACAGGCCGCTGGCAAAATGCATTATAAATTTCATCACATCATGCTCTCATCGCTCCCAGCTTTCGACTCAAATCTCATAATCCTTTAGAGCCATTTCGCCGTTCAACATTTGAGTGATAATTTATTTTACTCATCTCACACTTCTTTGCTTTGAGCTTACTGTTATGGAGTCTAGAGTTTCCAGATACTGCAAACACACCTATAATCGCTATTGTTGATTAACCTCCTCTGCATGCTATGTCTGCATTAGGGGTGAAACGGTACACGTATTCGTTTTGCGGAACATAGTTAAAATCTGAGTTCCCTGACAAATGTATTAAGCGAGGGGCTGCAAGTTTGTTTAGTCTCCGCCTCATACTTTAGGCGCATTTAAAAAAAAATATTATTAAACTTGAAAACATACACAACAATGCCAGGGGTATAAAAATAAACTAGAGTTAGCGCAATGTCGTTGTGGCTATTCACTCCGTACCGGCAATAAGATTTGTATTGTGCTGAAATACGACTTCTAGTGCATTGTTTTGCGCTCGCGCAATGGAAGTCGCAAAATCGCGCCACTTCCTGCCATCGCCTATGCTACAGCTTAAAGAATGTCTCATAAAAGGAGAAAATCCGGACAATTTCGCTTATCGAGGGAGTGAATAAATGAAGGATAAAAGGAATTAATTAAATATATTATTTAACCAAGCAGACACTTTATTTAAAACTGCTTATGTTCACAAATGTTAATAATAATGAACTGCGTTAATAAAAAACAATTTTATGTTTTGCATTTTGTATATTCCCCAACCGTACCAAAACTGAGCCAAACCGTGACTTAAAAACTGAGGTACAGTACGTACAGAACCGGGAATTTTGTGTACCTTTACACCCCTAATATACAGGACATACATAGACTGGTACACATAGTGTCACCTGGATGACCTGGATATTTCGTATTGATCTAAGACTACCACTATGCCCCCTACATCGGACCAGTGTATTTAGGTCTGGATCACCTGGCAAAAAGATAATAATTATTACTTAGAGAAAGAGTACGGGAGTCACATCGGTGTATCAAGTGCTGGAATCAGTGGCAGCTTAGTGGTTAAGACACTGAACTACTGAATTAGAAGGTCATTAGTTTAAATCTTAACAAGACCCAGATAGACCCAGACTGCCACTGCTGGACCATTAAACCCTTAACCCTCAACTACTCAGTTGTATAAATTAGATCATTGTAAGTTGCTTTGGATAAAGAAATCTACCAAAAGGAATGTAGAAAAATTATGCTTTTTACTTGTCAGATGTACTTTACAGCACAGTAAAATTCTTTTTTCACATGTCCCAGCAATATTAGTAAACTGGGGTCATACATGAGACAACCCCGCTGAAGTACTGAGGGTTATTGGCCTTGCTTAGGGGCCCCAAAAGCAGCAAATTACAATCTTCCGATCAGTAACCCGAAGCCTTAAACATCAGAGCTACCACCTCCCCAGAAAGGGGTATTCCTTAGATTTTCAGTCTAACACTCTGCCAACTGAGCTATTTTGACACGATTCAGCAAATGTACTTGTGTTATAATACCTCCCAGGATTTGTTAGGACTGCATGCTAAGTGACATAATGGCAAAGTGAGTATGTGTATAAGTGTATAGGTATCTAAAAAATTTGATCCTGCAGTAACTTCCGCAATTCTGCCAAACTTAAACACATTCATAAGCTTATCATTATTGGGTCACTCCATTAGCAGTGATCTATATCAATTGACAGCAGATGGCCAACTGGCAGAAAGAGTCTTTATAAAGTGTGGGACGGGATGTAATAAGACTTATCTCAAATGTCCTGAAGGGGTTATGTAAGCATTGTATCTTCGTTTTATCTAAAACTTCAGTTCACATTCAAAATTATCATTATTTCAAATTCTACATACACTGACCAAGCATAATATTATGACCAGTAATTAAAAAACACTGATTATCTCTTCATCATGGCACCTGTTAGTGGATGGATATATTTATTAGGCAGCAAGTGAACATTTTGTCCTTAAAGCAGGGAAGCAGGGAAAATGGGTAAGTGTAAGGATTTGAGTGAGTTTGACAAGGGACAAATTGTGATGCTAGACGACTGGGTCTGAGCATCTCCAAAACTGCAGCTCTTGTGGGATGTTCCTGGTCTGCAGTGGTCAGTATCTATCAAAAGTGCTCCAAGAAAGGAATTGTTAAATTGAAAAGTGTTGAATCAGCGACAGCGTCACTGGAGGCCGAGGCTCATTGATGCACTTGTGGAGCGAAAGGCTGGTCCGTCTGGTCCGATCCAACAGATCCAACAGATACAACAGTAGCTCAGATTGCTGAAGAAGTTAATGGTCGGGACTGTTTTGCCAGCAAAAGGGTCAAAACGTTGTATGATCTGTGTACATTTGTATTATTATACAGTATTAGTTATGTACCATGACATCCATTTATTTCAAATATAGAGACTATATTTAAAATAAATATATATAGTCTTCTTTGAGTTGGGTTATCAAAATGTTTTATGCGCTTGGTTTATTGCTACCATTTAGCACTTAGCAGACACTGCAGTAGCAGTTTATTGCCGTTTATCCTGCCGATTATTGACTTTTATCTTCATTTATATGTATATTACTGTGGACAATTTGTCCCTGTGGGACTAAATGTGACACTGGTAGCTGAAGCATGAAGCATTTTTCTGACAGTGCATGAACTTCAACTTGTAATTACTGCTTCCCTTGTTCTTTTTAGTTCAAGCCTAAGAAGGACCTTTCACAGTCTATCTTTCAAGTTAGCATGCTTTTACTCTCTCTCTCTCTCTCTCTCTCTCTCTCTCTCTCTCTCTCTCTCTCTCTCTCTCTCTCTCTCTCTCTCTCTTTCTCTTTGCTACTTTAGTGCTCTGTAAAACCATAAAATATTATGGAAGCCATCCAGAGCAGAAGAAAAACAAGGCCCAGTGATCAATCATAATTCAATCCTCTGATGCAATGTCTGATGTCCAGTGTGAAGTTGCCTATTATGGCAATATTTGCGACCCATTTATCACAAGAATGTCTGTTGAATTGAACTTCTCCCATTTCTCTCCCATTTCTGGGCTGAAAAGATATATACATACTGTATATTGGAGTGTGCTTGTGGACATTCGTGTTCATCAGCCACAAGGGTGTAGTACTGATGTAGGTGAGGTGAGGAGGCTTGAAGTGCAGTCTGCATTCACATTAATACCAAAGGTGTTCCGTAGAGATGAGATCAGAGCGCTATAGCAGGCCACTCAAGATCTTCTACTCCAAAACATGTAAACCATATCTTCTTTGTTCGTTGTTCTTTGTTCTTTGCTTAGTTCACAGGGGCATTTTCATGTTGGAACATGTTTGGGTTTCCAAGTTCAAGTGAATGCAGCATTTTATCATACCGCATCCAAAGGCATCCTATAATGTTGCGTGCCTGCTTTGTGTTAACAGTTTGGGAAAGAACCACATATGGCATGAAAGGTTAAGTGGTGAAGAGGTACTGGATGATTGGGCATCTACTGCAGAAGTGATAGAAAAGGTACTTGGTGTGACATCTGGAAATAGAAAGGAAGACAAGGAGACGTGGTGGTGGAATGAGGAAGTGCAGTAGAGCATAAGGAGAAAGAGGTTGGCAAAACAGAATTGGGATCGACAGAGTGATGAGAAAAGTAGGCAGAAGTACAAGGAGATGTGGCAGCAGGTAAAGAGGGATGTGGCAACGGCTAAGGAAAAGGCATATGAGGAGCTGTATGAGAAGTTTGATGCTAAGGAAGGAGAAAAGAATTTGAAGTGATTGGCCAGGCAGAGGGACCGAGCTGGGAAGGATGTGCTGCAAGTTAATGTAATAAAGGATAGAGATGGTAATGTGTTGACTAGTAAAGAGAGTGTGTTGAGAAGATAGAGGGAGTATTTTGAGCAACTGATGAACGAGAAAAAGCGTACGACAGGGTGCCAAGAGAGAAGTTGTGGTACTGTATGAGAAAGTCAGGTGTGTCAGAGAGGTATGTGAGGGTGGTTCAGGACATGTATGAGGAAAGTGTAACAGCAGTAAAGTGTGCAGAAACAACGACAGACTGGTTCAAGGTGGAGTGTGGACTACATTAAGAATCGGTTCTAAACCCTTTCCTGTTTGCGGATGATATTGTGATTTGTGGTGAGAGTAGAGAAGAGGTTGAGAAGAGCCTGGAGAGGTGGAGGTAGGTGCTGGAGAGAAGGGGAATGAAAGTCAGTAGGAATAAGACAGATTGCATGTGTGTAAATGAGAGGGAGGGCAATGGAGTGGTGTGGTTGCAGGGAGAAGAGGTGTTGAAGGTGGAGGAGTTCAGGTACCTGGGGTCAACAGTGCAAAGTAATGGAGAGTGTGTTAGAGAAGTGAAGAAAAGTGTGCAGGCAGGGTGGAGTGGGTGGAGAAGAGTGATAACAGGAGTGATTTGTGATAGAAAAGGTGTTTGCAAAAATGAAAGGGAAAGTTTATAGGACTGTGGTGAGACCTGAGATGTTGTATGGATTAGAGACAGTGGCATTGAGTAAAAGACAGGAGGTGGAGCTGGAGGTAGCAGAGCTGAAGATGTTGAGGTTTTCGTTAGGAGTGACGACGATGGACAGGATTAGAAATTAGTTTATTAGAGGGACAGCGCATGTAGGACATTTTGGAGACAAGGTGAGGGAGGCGAGATGGTTTAGACATGTGCAGAGGAGGGACATGGGGTATATCGGTAGGAGAATGCTGAGGATGGAGCTACCAGGAATGGAGGAAAAGAGGAAGGCCAAGGAGGCGGTTTATGGATGTGGTGAGGGAAGACATTGGGAGATTGCGTTGAATGAGCCAGATGTAGAGGACAGGGGGGTGTGGAGACAGATTATCCGCTGTGGCGACCCCTAATGGGAGAAGCCAAAAGAAGAAAAAGAAAAAGAAGATTACGGCACAAAAATGCTTGCTTGCACTTTTTAAGGTTACATTATACATACAAAACAGAATGAATTCCTTTTAGCCCGTTTTTCTTAAATCATGGCTGTGGGGGGTGATGGAGGCAGTGCCCAGCCATGTCCAAAACCCAGTGGGGGAACAGCAGATCACTAGAGAACAGGCCTCATTGATATCAGGTGGTTGTGGATGTGGACAGCGTGTCTCTGGTGTCAGACCCACTGGAGATTAGAGTGAACTGAGGCATAAATCAAGGAGATTGGTTTTGGCTGGTTTACTGTATGCCATTCCTCATTTACTAACATCTCTCTCTCTCTCTCTCTCTCTCTCTCTCTCTCTCTCTCTCTCTCTCTCTCTCTCTCTCTCTCTCTCCCTTACTCTATCCTTCTCTGTGTCTCTTGCAGGTGCGGAATGATTTGACCAATGAGCTTGAGAAGGCAGATATCCAGATAGCAGACACTGAGAGTTTCTCTAATGACCCCTGTATTAATGTGAAGAAACTCAAGGTAAGACAACATATATGATTTATTTTCTCATTATTTCTGGTAAAAAAAATTAAAGTATAATAAGTTTTTCAGCCAACAATAATCACAAGAATACATTCGTGTTTATTTATTTGTTTTAATTATGACTTGTGAGCAATGTTTAATATTGTCAGTCCAAAAATGATCAATTCAGATTTGATTTACATCAATTTTATTCTTATTAAACCATTCACTGAGGACACTGTGAATGTTATTTCTTAGTATAAAGTAAAAACTAATTGTTAATAATTTTTCCTTGTTTGCTTTGAAATTGCAATTCTGGTCAGATAGATCCTTTAACTGTGGGGATCTATCAGTTAAGATTGTACCATTTTCTTGGTATATGCCACAGATGGTGCCCTGGTATGGTACCATGACTCATTTAACCACATCGCCTTTTTTTTTTTTTTTGTATACAAATCTGTGTTTCTTACACCACTGAAAAACTATTATATTACTGTCAGTGTAATTGTTCTTGCTGATATTCTAATCACATCTCTTCTTTTTCACCTAAAGAACTAGATCTGCATGCACTTGCCACTGTTTCTCTTGAAACAAATAAGACAGATTGTTCAATCCCCAATATATTGGACCCTCTTTCAAAGTCCTTTTTATATACAGTACAGACCAAAAGTTTGGACACACCTTCTCATTCAAAGAGTTTTCTTTATTTTCATGACTATGAAAATTGTAGATTCACACTGAAGGCATCAAAACTATGAATTAACACGTGGAATTATATATGGAATTATATACATAACAAAAAAGTGTGAAACAACTGAAAAATGTCATATTCTAGGTTCTTCAAAGTAGCCACCTTTTGCTTTGATTACTGCTTTGCACACTCTTGGCATTCTCTTG
The DNA here is from genome assembly GCF_946808225.1 of Silurus aristotelis. Lineage (NCBI taxonomy): Eukaryota > Metazoa > Chordata > Actinopteri > Siluriformes > Siluridae > Silurus > Silurus aristotelis. The sequence goes on from NC_139594.1 coordinate 16,830,948, forward strand.
ATGAGCTTCAAGAGGTAGTCACCTGAAATGGTCTTCCAACAGTCTTGAAGGAGTTCCCCGAGAGATGCTTGGCACTTGTTGGCCCTTTTGCCTTCACTCTGCGGTCCAGCTCAACCCTAAACCATCTCGATTGGGTTCAGGTCTGGTGACTGTGGAGGCCAGGTCATCTGGCACAGCACCCCATCACTCTCCTTCTTGGTCAAATAGCCCTTGATGCCTTCAGTGTGACTCTACAATTTTCATAGTCATGAAAATAAAGAAAACTCTTTGAATGAGAAGGTGTGTCCAAACTTTTGGGCTGTACTGTATATTTTTCCCTTTTGCAGTATGGATAGAAATTTATGGTTAACTGAAACTGATCAGCAGTGGTTTACAAAGTACACAAACCATGTAGTTGAGTTACAGTAGAGATACACTCTGTAAAATATTATTTCAGTAAAAAAAAAAAAAAAAAATTGCTTGCTTTAAACTTTCACTTGAGTAAAAGTACAAAAGAATTTGCCTTCAAATGTACTATGATTTATTATGGCTATAATGTTCCTATTATAATTTTTTTCACAAGACTCTTGCTTAATCAAGTTGCTCAGTTTATGTGAAAAGACTCTAATGTGACTCTCAGCACACTGATCTATTAATAGAGTGATATTAATGAGTCAAACACTGATTGAAATTATCAAATAAGGCCACAGGTGTTGTGGCGAGTTTGAGTCAGGAGTTTCTTCCCTCATTTTTTCCTCTCAAAATGTTCTGCTTGCTTTGACAACTTAAGTTTTTATCCTCATAAATATGAAGGAACGACTAATTTTACAAAATGTATTTGAGTAAAATGTAAGCTATTGCAATTGCAATGTAGTGAAGTTAAAGTTTCCCCAAATGGAAATACTTCAAAAAGTACAGATATGCGAAAAAGCTTCTTAAATACAGTAACAAATTACTTCGTTACTTTCCACCACTGCTGATCAGAATTTTATACACCACATAATGAAAATATGATTAGGTCAAGTCCGGTCAAATCTGGATTATGTTTCCTTTATTCAGCGATATACAGTGCAAATAGTATGTGTAAACTCTATTATATCGAATGTGGCCTGGTTTGCAGATTGATTCCAACTGGATTGAACTGGACTTTTTTTGTATTGTATTTGACTCAAGGAGCAGATTTACATTTCTCATCTCCTGTACATAGAGAGGATTAGATTTCACTTCTGTCCATTACATTACACGATCCCGCAGTAAACAAAAACATGCATTAACTGAATTACAGTTAAAATTCCTCTTTACTAATTTCTAGTCTGAGGTGTTGGATTACAGCTGACTTGTGACAGTTTATTCAACTAGAACTGTGACTATATTTTGAAAGTGCTGTGTCTTTTTGTTGTTGTTGTAATCCTGCAGTGCTCAGCCCCCCAGTGTGCTGTTGCTAAAGTTGGTTACAGAGCTCGAATCCCAGTGGAATTCCGGTTGCTTTTCTTGACGTTTTAACAATGTTCTTGTAACTTTTCCATATGTTTGTTTGAGCTAAAGCACTTTAATCTTTGTGGTTGAGTTCTCCAAGAATTGTTGTTGGCAGCCTTTTAATTGTCTGCAGTAATGTGTAGTGATGCGAAAGAAATCATTTGTGTGCTTCATTATAATTTGGGCAGGGAAGACGAAGCATAGTGTTTTCTTTTTTTATATTTTTATCTATGTATCTGCTCATCCAAATCTGCATGCAATCGGATTTCCCTGAACTCGTTTTTCTTACTCCCACTTAGTCGTATATATATATCGCCTTAACCAACTGTTTCCAAAGAGGCATTTCCTTTTATTGTTTCCACTCTTACTGTGTATCAATCAGAATAAGAATGCTTTATTGATCCCATAGGGAAATTGTTTGGTTGCAGTTGCTCATGGTAAAAGATCCAAGTAGAGTTTCAAGTAAAAATAAAATGAGAAAATATAAATAAATATATGTAAATATGTATATTTAAATTTTTATATATCTCAAAAAGTAAAATGTTCTTACTCACTTGGACAGCAATGATGGACAAATAATAAATTCATGAACTAGCATATGGGGCTATTAAAAGCTCCAAGTCTAGAAGTCTGATTAGCTAAGCTAAAAAGCAGCAAAGACATAGCCCATTCCTGATCTCTGTTCATGGAGCATACTGTCAGTTTTGGACGAAGTACACAATCCATGTACTTAAGGTAAAGTGTCAAATGTGCTTAAGTATCCACAGCACTATGATTTATGAGAGCTATATTGCTTAATCAACTCAGTTTTGTGAAAAGGTTTTTATAAGAGCCAAACACTGATTTAAATTTATTAAAATGATCATGACACCCAAAACTACTATAAAAATTGCACAAATAAGCCACAGGTGTTGTGGCAAATTTGAGTCAGGAGTTGTTCCTGTTTTTATCATTTATTCCTCTCAAAATGTTCTGCTTGCTGTTTCACTGACGCTGAACTGTAGGTTGTTGATAAATAGATACCATCAATGAAAACAAGTTATAAACAAAGCACGCACTCGACCCTGATTGATGGCTTGCTGCGTGATTGACAAGTTAAGTTTTTATCCACTCATAAACAAAAAGGAACAACTGACGTAGTTGCCTTTAAAATGTAGTAAAGTTAAAGTTTCCCCAAATGGAAATACTTTGGTAAAGTACAGATATATGAAAAAGTTACTTAAGTACAGCAACAAATGACATTTATTGTTACATTACAGTTACTGTCCACCATATTATGTCCTGTTGTGTTACACAAAACACATTGTTTGTGTATTTGGCCTGGTAAGTGTATTCCCTTTTGTATTCCTGCCCGATAAAGTATTTAAACCTGTAAGCTGATTGTCTAAATCATGCTGCAATGCATTGTAATTTGCTTAATTGTCTATGTATTATCGATGTTTATACTAACAGTTCCTTGACTACATCCTTGGTGCCCATAAATTGTTCAGCTTGTGGCAGGTTCTATAAAAGTGTTACACACCATATTGAGCCACCATATTTAGGCAGTCTGCGTCAAAGAGAAATATAAAGTAATTGGAGCATCACCATTCAGTCTTTGGCCCATAAAAACCCATATTTCTCTCTCTTCTTTGGCCTTCCATCCACACAGAGTTGGTGTTTTTAGTCAATGAAAATGTAGCTTTTTGAAAACGGCCAAAGTGGATATATTGGAAAACATTGGAAAGCGCCGTTTTGAACTGTGACGATGACGTTTTTTCTTTTTTTGTCACTTGACGGTGCCTTTCCTCGACAGAAACACCTAGCGGAGATGACGAAGATCAAAACGTCTTTCGGTTTACTTTTGGTAAACGATTGTAAATGTTTATTAGTAGTGTATATTGAAGTAGATCTGCAACCTGTGATAGAAAAACTGTCTCTGAGGTCAAAATACACCCTTTCAGGGACAGGCACATTCATTCCAACCTAGATTTCATTTTCACTTTAAGTTCTGACTCTAAATGGAGACTGGGGAGCTGTGATAGACCAACAATAGTGGTTGCACTTCTTTGATTCAGATTGAAAGAAAAAAAATAGGAAGGACATAGAATAGTTTCCTGTTTCAAGTGTTTGTCTTTCAGGCAACTATGAATGCAACATTGATACCATGGGTACAACTGTTTCTGGCCTACTAATTTGTCTACCCCTGTACAGACCCAGCCGTAATATTACTACCACTAATGGTCTAATGGTGTATTCAGAGAAATACACTTTAGCTTATTTAGCATTTATTTTGGAATGTTGAATATCACATTGTGAACAATTTGCCTCACTGGAATTGATGCAGCCTTTATTTGACTGCCTCAGAAATAGGAGCATTTTCACAGGTTAAAAAGCCTTCACTGGAAAGACTGAGCACCAGTTTCCACCGACTGTGGCATGCGGAAGAGCCTGAAAAGGAAAAGCGGGATTGTTCCTTACAAAAGCTACAATATCCCAGCTTGCTCTCTAGCTGTTGTGAAGTACTGTGGAGATATTGAAGGGAGCCAGGCATTTTCTGAGTCTGTGTAAAGAAGAATACAGGAGATTGTTAGACCACACACCAGCTTCTTCAACGCTGAATTTACTTGATTGTTCTGAGGCTGTGGGTGCAGGCAGCAAAAGTGCTATAGGCTTCAAACTGGTGAAAATATACGCTATGCATTAGTGTGCGTTTAATGTGTCTTGCGGTTTTGGGTTTTTGCGAAGAAAGCTGCTCCAAAGTGAATAGTTCAATTAAGTAGATATTTTTATTGATTACTACACAAATGTTCAAGCGTTCTGGAATATAACACATTTCATGCTATCTTTGGTGTTTTTAGGATTGGGTGTGATTGGAAGCAATTTATTTGAATGGTCCCTACACTTCATAAAACATTCATAAACCTAATTCTGATATGAAGCAGTGCTGCAGGATTTACAGCGTTTAAAGCTCATTTCACATCTTACGAGGTGTGACTTCATTTTCACATGAAATGGATTAGAGAGCCGAGCATTTCCATATAGGTTGGCTCAAATTGTTTAACTCCTTGCAAAAGTAACATTTATGAATATTTGAGATATCCTTTTATATTGTCTTTTGAGAATTGCAGACTCAATGTGGTCATTGTTTTTGCGAATATTATGCACTTAATACTTGTAATTAAAAATAAAATAGCCAGGAAGAGGTTTAAATTAATTATCCTGCATTGTTATGCAGGTGTTTTCAGCACACTATCTAATACAGTGCTGTATTCTGCTGTACCAGGTGTGGACAGGCCTAGAGTCTGCAGTCTGCAGTGACTCCATGTCCTGAATTTAGAGCCTGCAGTCTACACTGCCCCAATGTCCCATGCTGCTGAAAGATTGATCTTTTGTGATGCAGAACCGGACATGGTGGAAACACAATGCAGCAGAGTGAGCTAAATTATTTACAAACTCAATCAGGTGCCATGTATTTATGTTGCTGATAGAGAGCAGTGTTCTGGCCATTTGGGGTATCAAACAATTCTTCGAACTGCATTAACGTCTGTATTGTTAGAAATAAAGAAAAAATCGTATATAGTAAAAATATAGATAAATTACTGCGAAACTTACTCCATTACAAGTTACAAGTCACCAATTCCGATATGACTTAGGTAAAAGTAACTGATTTGAACAGTACTTGAGTACATTAAAAAAGCCCCTTGGGGCTGCAGCCTGTAGGTCCCCAACCCTCTTCAGGGAACATATATCCAGAAGAAAGGCAGTCTTAACTGACAAATACTTAAGGGTCACCTTGGCCAATGGCTCAAAGAGGGGCTTTGAGAGAGAGTTCAGCATGACGGCCAAGTCCCACACAGGCACTCTGGGTCATGTCCCGGGCCTCATCCTCTGGGGTTCCATGCAGGAAACGTGTCACCAGGGGGTGTTTACCCAGCGGCTGCTCAGCAAGCGGAGAACAATAAGTCCACAATATTGTCCACAATAAACTGACCTTTCAGGGTCGATGGAGACAACCCTGAGGCAAACTGCTCCTTCAGAAACTCCAGCACTAAACCAACCGGGCAGTTACCTGAGTCCAATTGATGGCTTGCACCATGCAGAGAACAGGCACCATTTAGTGGTATACGACCTCCATTACCTCGGTAGAGAGGGAGCCAGCTGCCAGGAACTGTGCTCCCTCAAGGGCCACAGCCTTCATAACTCTGGGCAGGGGTGAACCAGAGTGCCTCCTTCCCAGGAGAGATGATCCCTCCTGGTAGGAATTTCCCAAGGAGGTTCCTCGAGGAGGGCCACCAGGTCCGCAAACTATGGTCTGCCCATAGCATTGCGATAAGGGGAAAAGCATACAGGCGCAGCCTCGGCCACATCTGCACTATGGCATGCAGCCCCAAGGGGGCTGGGTGAGTGAGATGAGAGCAGTCTTCCCTGGGATCACAGGAAGATCTACCATGCCAGCCTGTATAGAGGGCAGACCACCCTGATGGTTGATATAAGAGACCACTAATGTGTTGTCCATATGGACCAGCAAATGGCGATTCCTCAGGTCTGGGAGAAAGTGCTTCAGAGCCAGAACCATGGCCAGCATCTCTACGCAGTTTATATACAAAGTGAGATGGAGCCAACTTCACTGACCTTGGGCGGAGCTGCCACTCATGACCATTCCCCACCCCATGAGGTATGCATCCGTCGTTAGCATTACATGACGACAAGGAGCTCCCCGGGATGGGGCCTTAAGACAGATCAGGACCTGAAAGAGAAGCTGAAAGATCAGGTTTTTTCCACACATCTAAGGCTCAAAGGGCTCGCCGCAAGACCTTGATGATGCTTAGTGGGTTGCCCTGGCGGGAGAACCCTCTGTCTCTGAGCCATCACTGAAGGAGGTCTGATGTGCAGGATGCCAATTGGAATCACATTGGATCCTGCTGCCATGAGCCCAAGCAACCACCTCTGGAACTGCTTCACAGTGAGTAACTGGCCTTCTTTCACTTTCTTGACTGCCGTGAGGATAGACTAGATCCATCCCACACTACACCTAAGAAGGTAGTTCTCTGTACTGGAGAAAGCACACTCTTCTTGGCATTTAATCTTAGCCCTAGCTCCTTTATACAGGCGAGAACGACATCTCGATGCCGGACTGCCAGAAGCTCTGATCGAGCTAGGACGGAGTTTACTTCACTTTGTGAAGGTGTGGGGTGAGAGCACAAGGCCGAGCTGAAGGACCTGATATTGGTAAGCTTCGCCTTTGAAAGCAAACCTCCTGGCTGTCAGGATCTTTTGGACGAAGCCCTTCTATTGAAGATGACGGTCCTCAGATCGGTCAGCTTTTTGGGCCTGAAGCCTGGAGTTCATAGTTTCTGGGGGAGCCCGAATAGCAACACTCCATTTCTGAATTTCCATCAGCTCCTCAAGCTGAACTGGCTGTTTTCTATGGGATTGCTGGTGTCCATACACTCCCCCTCTCTCAAGAGCCGACTGAGCATGCTCCGCTCTCAAGCAAGCAGAACTCAAATCCAGAAAGATTGCTTGCTATCCAAACATAACATTTTTACCGCACCTTACCTTCTGTAGAACAGACACACACAGAGCACTTCCTGAACAAACAGAAGCTAGCGCCGTCCCCACTGCATGTGTTCTTATAACTTCCTGTTCATGACGTCACCCCACCAATGATGTCACGCTGTTTTTTTGGACAGCTTACACACGTGATTCAGAGCGTGGTAATGTGGAAGCATAAAGTGTTAAAGCAGCTCGAGTTCCTGAAAGGGAACCAAATATGCAACTCTTAGTCTCAGAGAGGCCTAATGTTTTTATTTAACCTTAACAAAAGCTGGTGTTCTCAAAGTGTTTGGAATTGATTCAAGCTCTTTTTGGACTGAAAATGAGGCCAGCTCTGCTGAAATGTTGCTTACAGGCAGCAGCAGTAAGTAAGCGTGAAGTAAGAAAAATACATATATTGAATCATAAATATAGTTGAGTAGAGAATAACACTTGGTTATATCTTTGATTCTCAGTTAAAAAGAGAAAGAAGCCAAATAATTAAGTAGGTACAGTAATAATGTACATTTACTCATTTACACTACTGCTCTGTATAATATAGCTCTTCCCAGCCATGCTTAATACATTTTCACACCCCTTTTTATTTTTGACAGACTTTAGCATTCTGCAATTATCTCATGCTGTATTAGGAATGGGATATGATTTTCCAGAATACAGATATGTACCGTAGAGTAGCATATATAGTGGACAGAAATGCCTAATTATTCATTCTTAGCCGATTTGAGCCATTTGTAGCACCGTAGCAGAGAGGAAAAGCACTACTCCAGGATCCCTAGTTCAATCCTGAGCCTGGGTTAGTGTTGGGTGGAGATCTGTATGTGCTTGTTTGGGTTTCCTTAGGAACCTATGAGTTTCCTCTGGATCAACTATACCCCTGACTAGCACAAATCAGCGACTGGAAATAAACTAGGTGGCAAGGGTGTTGCACTGAGGTGACTTGCCAATTTAGAGCTAAAGGGCCAACAGTTCAATCCTGAGCTACTGTCTGTGAAGAGTTCCTCATGTTCACCCGGTGTCTGTATTTGTTTCTTCCACATTCCAGGTTGTCTGGCTTTGAAAAATTGCCCGGAGGTGTAAATAAATGCGTTCATGTGTGTTCATTGTGCCTTGTAATAACCTGGCATCCCATTATGGTTATTACAAGGAAAGAGGTCTGCCCCACTTTGACAGATATAAATACTTACTGCAAATGAAAAATGAATGATTTCTGTGTCTAATATATGCTTCCTTATTTATAGGACAACGACGTGAGAATCATCATTGGCCAGTTTGATGAGAACCTGGCTTCTAAGGTCTTCTGTTGTGTGAGTACTTTTTATAATTAGTTGTCACTTAGTTTTGATTGATTAAAATGCACTATATAGTTTACTATTCAGTTGTTGTACTTAGAAAATGTACCAGCAATATGTCTGCTTTGTTTTTCAATTAGGTATGAAGTAAATGCTACTGCTACAAATCTCTTTCTGTTTGTGCCCTCTAGGCCTATAACCTGAACATGTATGGAAGTAAATATCAGTGGATCATTCCTGGCTGGTACCAAGGCAACTGGTGGGAGCAGGCAAATTCTACCAACTGCACCACGAGGAAACTGCTGACTGCTATGGAGGGGTACATCAGTGTAGACTTTGAGCCTCTCAGTGCCAAGCAGATTAAAGGAATCTCTGGAAGGGTAAGTGTCTGATATTTGACGATTCCAATACACCTAATTTCTGAAGTCATTTTACCATCCATATAGCCAAGTGGTGATTGTTTAGGCAACCAAAATGTTTCTTATAAAAGTAAAATTAGAACTAACAGTATGAAGTGGATGAAGTCCTTCTCACCTGACATAAGTGCCTGGACTTGTTAATGCTCTTATGGCTGAAGGAGTAAATCCCCCACAAACATGCTCCAAAATCTAATGGAAAGCTCTCCAAGCAGAATGGAGGCTTTTACAGCAACAAAATACCTAATGCATGGCTGTAATATTCAGAGGTGCACATGCTTTAGGCCACTGGTCCCCAACTTTTTTTGGGCTATGGACCGGATTAATGTCGGACAATATTTTCACAGACCGGTTTAATGTTGGACAATATTTTCACGGCCCGGCCTTTAAGGTGTGGCAGATAAATACAACAAAATGAAATTATTCGACCGGCATAAAAACTGTTATTTTCTAAATATAATAATAAACGTGAATTCACTGTGTTGTTTTTCGTTCATTTTGCTAGCTTGGGGGTTTGAATTTAGCGGTAATGTATTATGTGTTACCGGCCAGAGCAGCCCCTTTATAAAGGTAGAGGATGGAGGTAAGACATGTGACCAAGGCATCTTGACATGAATCAAAAGTGTGTCCTAGACAGATGTGGTGGAGAGAAAAATAAAACATCATTCAAAATCAGATAATAAATAAAATTGAAAATAATGTAAGTTACGTATTCTTTCTGTGTGGCCCGGTACCAATTGGCCCACGGACCGGTGCCGGTCCGCGGCCTGGGGGATCTTACCATGACGATAGCGATATCGTGCATATGTTACACTGTAGGTTTTAAACTAAATCTAGGCTTTGGATTTATTCAGACAATTCGGTGATTTGAAACCAATTAGTCCTTGATCGTACTTATTGTTTGCATCTAGCACTGTCAATAAAATCCAGCTCATCATCAACAATCCCTAAGATGGCTTTATTTTACTTTATTGCACAGACACCCCAAGAGTATGAGCACGAGTACACCAGAGAGCGGGAACAGAAAGGAGTGGAGGCCAGCAAATTTCATGGCTTTGCCTACGATGGCATCTGGGTGATTGCTAAGACACTAAGCCGTGTAATGGAGCAGCTCGGTCAAAAGAGGCATGACGTTTACCATAACATGACCAAGGACGACCGGGAGGTGGGGAAGTTGGTGCTGGACGTGATGAATGAAACCAACTTCTTCGGAGTGACGGTGAGTTTCTCTGTCATCCTTTCAGTGCAAAAGGCAGGCTGACAACCAGCTTTCTAATTAACTGTGATGTTTGTTGGAAGACATCATAGAAATTCATGAATTGAATTGTGCAGGGCTGTTTTTAGCCTTAGATTCCTATTGTCACCCCTCATGGCTCCGCCCTCCCACTATAATGCTCCACCCCCAAACCATACAAATCATTTGCAACCTAACATAAAAAGAATTTTATGTATGTAAACATATTCTGGGAGCACTTTTACTTAATAGTATAGTATTAAGTATTAGTATTAAGTAGTGCATCTCTACTTTAAATCAAGCACATGGTTTGTAAACTTTGTTCACCACTGGTACATGTTCAACATGTTCATCGGTTGCATTCGAGGGCCTGTGTAAAGAGTCACATTCTAGGCATCCGTGGCGACCATTTACATAAAAAAAAAAGCACAACTTTATGTGCAACTAGTAAGATCTATGCATGTTGAGATGTCAAGCGACATTTCTTCAGGCACAAGTATCATAAAAGCCATACTATGATTGGTGCTGTTGACATGCATGAGTGAAATGTTAGTGAATGGAGATAGGCTTGAGGAATGGCAGAGGTATGAGGCCAGGGCAGGAGCTCAGTACCTGGCAAGGGAGACCAGAAGCAAACAGAAATTTTATATGCAAAAAAAAACAGCTTGCAGAGAGGTGAGAGCCAGAGAGAGCTAAACAGATTTGGTATGCAGGGAGCATCGTGCCTGCAGACATGCTTTGTTTGTGTGTGTATGTGTGTGTATGTTTTTGTGTGTGTGTGTGTGTGGGGGGGGGGGGGTCGCTGTAGCAATAGGAGGCTGAAAATGAGGGCTAAAAAAGAGGGCTAAAGGAACGAAACAAGGTCTGAGAGCAAATGTAAAATTAGCAAATACAGCTGTCGTGGTAGCAAAGAGAAAGCACAAGAGCTAATATAGTGTAAATCGAGATCAGTTGTTATGAACCCTCTTAGGTCTTAGCCATAGGTTATTTCACATTTATCACTGCCCCCCCTGGTAAAGTGTGGTAGACGCTCAGCTTGACGGCACCTACCCTGGGCCCACAGCTTCCCTCCTCAGTGTAAGCAGAAGAGCACAGCAAAATAGGTCATAAAGAAATGCTGTGTGGCAGATGTGTGGTAATTCACTCCTAGAGAAAGAGAGAAGTTTTTCCCCACAAAAATATGAGTGTGCTGATCAATTTGCAGAATAAGCACTGAAATGTCAGCTATACATTTCCTCCCATAGAAGTGCCTTTTTTTTGCTGTCTGCAGGGTTGCATTTTTTCTTTTTTTATTCAAGGTTATTCACTCAAAGGACATTTTCCTAAGCCAATGCAACGTCTCTAAGATTTGTACCATTTCTTATTACTGTTCTAAGTGCGCCCCGCACTCTAAATCCCTCGATGCTGTAAACTCTGACTCCTGGACTCTCTGAGTCTGAAACCACCAAGCAGGGCTATTGATCGAGCGGCAGCATACTTCAGGAAGTAAAACATTAGCTCAGTGAAGCCTCTGGAGAGTACAGATCACTCTAATGAGCGATCGAGGGCTAGACCGCTGCTGAACTTTTGGCTGAATCTGAGCCAGCTACAGCCTTTCCTGCTTTAAAGCTGAACCTCTGAACCATTTGTATCTTACTGTCCATGTGGTAAAGCTGGAACAGTCCTAAGTGTCAAAAACAGAAAAAAATGGTGTAGTCAGTGAATTCAGGAGATACTAACAAAAAGCTTAGAGATGTTGCTCAAGATTCTGCTACTATTCACCACTAAACACTGTGTAGATGAGACATAAACTGGACGTAAAAACGTATTTTATTTTGGATTTATTTTATCCATGTCCAGTGGCAGTGGGCTTCACACCATGCACTTCACACCCAGGCCTTCAGTGGTGACCCGGCTGAATCAATTTATCTTATAATATAGTCATTATGATGCCACGTCTATATACATCATCAATATTATAGAGAAACGCAGGATAACAGAGCGCTGCATCACAGACAGAAATCTCATACAGCAAGAATGAATGGCATAACTAAAGCAAGAAACCCAATAACCACAATTCAACAAGTCTCCTTTTACTGCAGCCACACGGTTACGGTTTTCCTGGGGATTGAAAATGAAGGCAGATTTTTTTGTGCTAATTCTACAGGAAAGAAAACACAAAAGTTTAAATAGTTAGCTAGCTTCAGGGTTGGCCAATTTCTCCTCCTCTGTAGGCATCAAAAAGTCAAACTCAGATGTGTTAATGTGTGCAGCGCACTACACACGTGTTTTGCCAGTCGAACTTGGCTGTAACAGTTTCCCTCTGACCAATCAATCAGAGGACAGAAAAATGGTGACACATTCTGGGCCAGCTAGCTGGCTTGGCGAGGCGAAGATGAAATCGGACTGGTTAAAGAAACAGACCAATTGCTAATATAGTCTAGGGTACATTGGCCAGCACTACTGAGTGTGAAGGCCCTGGGCAGATTAGATTGGCATGGCAGCACATAGAGGCTGAAATCTGACATCTGAAAATCATATGTATATATATATATATATATATATATATATATATATATATATATATATATATATATATATATATATATATATGAAGCTTTACCTCACAACTAAAAAAGCTAAAAGGGAGGGAGTGGAGCCTTAATTACACTTTCACACCTGCACAGCATTTTACACACCCTTACAGTCTGTTTTACACACACACACACACACACACACACACACACACACACACACACACACACACACACACACACACACACTTTTATCTTAAAAGCCATGGTTTTTGGAAAACTAGTCGTTGTATCATTTGCAGACAGAGCAGATATTAAGGACTACATACAGTATGTCCATCATTTAGCAAATGCATAAGAGCATGATTAGAATATATAAACAAACACTTATTATTGAGAAAAAAAGTACAGCACATCAATTTGGCACAAAAAGGAAGACAATCACAGTGGAACACACAAATATGCTGTACAACACAATAAGATATATGCAATATGAACAGAATTTTGAACCTGTATGGGGTTTTTGAACATCCTATATGAGATTTTCTGTTTATGACTTATATAACTTTTTGTTTTGATGAACAAATTTTGCATTGTCATACAAAAGGTTGGGGCTCTTTGTTCCATTTAAGGTAAACTTTCCTGCTAAACTGAGCCCAAAATTTTTACACAGTTCCCTGTTGCACTGGCTTCTTAGCTTATGTGGCGCATCCAATGCCCAAGTCTTAGTCTTTCTTTACATTATACACTTACAATAGAACATAAAATGTTTACATAACTAGTACGTTAGATATAGATGTCTGTTCATTGAGGCTTATTGGTATTCTTCCTTCTCAGATTTATACAGCATTTACGCAGATGCCGAAAAAGAAATGTACAATGTAATCGAAACATTTACGCAACAAAGCCTCTGGAATAAAGATGAACATGATGAAGGGACTGTAGCCTACTTTGTACTTCAAAGCAGAACGTCTTTAGAGACAAGATGGGCTCTCAGCCCCTTCCCCGGGTACTAACTAACAGACTTCTAATGATGGCCACTATAATACTGGGTGCCATTGAACCCAAATCCAGCCAAATGCCTCATTAGTCACTTGGCTGGCACACGGCATTTGCTCAACACTTAACAGATAATGAGCGCAAGACAATGTTTTGTACACAATGTCGAGGTTTCCTGGCTAATGGCCTCCCCTTTTACAGTGTCTCTGTTTTATTTCTGATCAGTCATCCACACTTACCTGTAAAACAATCATTAGTTTATAATGCTTGGTGGATTTTGGGTTATATCAGTTCCCAGAACTCCCATTTTATCCTTTTGTCATTAAGCAATCAAGTATAACGTGCATAACATAAGCGTTTTGTGTATTCTCACAGGAGAGCACAGATACAGTCTCGTCAACTGGTCAACATGAACTGGACCTCCTTAGGGACCTCGACATGCTCTCATAATATTTAACTAGTCGATTTTTCCCGCTATAAATTGTGTTTGCCTCTAGAAAAGGATCAATTTACTGACCTCTAATTTAATAAATGAGGCACGAACCATGGACTATTGCAGACTGCAAGTTAAATACTCCTAGTTGTCCCTGCTCCAAGAGTCAAGGCAGCAGCGGTAAAGATGAACATTACTCCTAATAAGACGAGCAATAAACATAAGTATGACTTACTGTAACCTGGTTCTTTGCTTAAGTAGCTGTCAATGTTCTTTTTATATGCTGTTGATCTGAGGAGTATGTGTATATGTGTGTGTTTTCACAGGGTCAGGTGATGTTCAGGAACGGAGAGCGCATGGGAACTATCAAATTTACACAGTTTCAAGGTAAGTGCAATCTACAGTCAGGAAATGATTAGAAATGGGATAATACTCACTGGCTTACAAAATTATCCTGTTAGCTTTCTTCCTTTTGGGCAGTAGGGGGCCAATGATTAAGGCTTTAGGCTACTGATAATAAGTCCCAGTATTACCTGACTGCCCTTAAGCAAGAACTGTAAGCTTCACCCGCTCAGTTAGAATTGGAAGTCACTTTAAAGAAAGGTGTAAATGTGAACCTGATACCCTCTTTTTATAAATGATGTTTTTATTTGATTTCACCTTCTTTTAATATCAATCATTTTTACAAATTATAAAGCTAGTAGAATATGCATGCAGCTAAACTCAGCTTCAACAATCTGGATTACAAACCAAAAAATACGAGTTGAGATAAAAAAAAAGGAAAACCTAAATAATTGCTAACTAAAAAGAGCATACAGATAGATATGCTTAAAACTTTTATACATGGGTCCTTTAAAATCTTTAGGTAGATAGACTGATAACTGTGTATAGAAGGCGAGTAATACTGAATTCTGGAAAATAAAGAAGGTTATGGTTGAACGTACAATAAAAGCAAGCACTACATCAGATTGTAATAATGGTCTTTTTAAAACAAACCTGTCACCTGGTCTAAACATACATTCCACCTTTCCTATTGGTTATCTTTCATATTGGCACCTGTTAGTGGGTGGATATATTTATAAGGCGGCAATATTTTGTACTCAAAGTTGACGTGTTAGAAGCAGGAAAAATGGGCGAGCGTAAGGATTTGAGTGAGTTTGACAAGGACCAAATTGTGACGTCTAGACGACTGGATCAGAGCATCATCAAAAGCTCATGTGGGATTTTCCTGGTCTTCAGTGTTCAGTATCTATCAAAAGGGGTCCAAGAAAGGAACAGCGGTGAACTGGCGACAGGGTCGGGGGTGGCCGAGGCTCATTGATGCACGTGGGGAGTAAAGCCTGGCCCATGTGGTCTGATCCAACAGATTAGCTACTGTAGCTTACATTGCTGAAGAAGTTAATGCTGTTAATGCTCTATGGGTCAGGACCGTTAGGGCAGTAAAAGAGGACAAACACAATATTAGGCAGGTGGTCATAATGGTATGCCTTATCGTACAATGATAATATGGAACTACATAATTAAGAAACATTGTAGTTTATAATGTTGCTGATAGATTCATTGACTAATTTTTTAATTGCACATCAAGTAGCTTTTTACAAAAGCAAATTGACTCGCTAGTGAGTCTGTGGTGAAATGGATTTAAGGTATTCGCACAACAATTTCACGTTACAGTATAATTATTGCAACAGGTGATGTTGTTATACAATACAATTATTGTCAATTATCAATTGAATACATTCGTCAGAAAATCTAATAAATAAAAAAATTAAACAAAAGTGTTTAAAGATTGCCTGAATGCATCAGTTATGTCCAGGACTAAAATAAATTAGTATTCAATTATTGCTAATCCATATGTCCTTTAAGACCAGGCAATAATGCTATTGAATTTAACTGATGTCTAAAATAGAGCTAGCCCTATGTCTGGATGGAGGTCTTTTTGATTGAAGACCTCAAAAAGCATGAGGATGGATTTAAAACTTTTGTAATTTATATAAACAGTCCACAACAATGGCTTTGGACTACAATTACCATGAACAATTTTACATTCGAGTCTCCATTAGTGAACAGCCGATAACCTTAAAAATGATGGAACTATAATGAATAGACATTCTGTGTAACCAAGATGAAGATGGGTTCCATTTTACATATTTTCGGCATTTTGGAAGATGCCCTTATCCAGAGCGACTTACAAACGAAACGTTAAAGGCTTTGCTCAAGGACACAGCAGTGTCAGCTTGTGGGTGCTGAGCTTTGAACTTCCGTTTCAGAGTTTATTGCCTTCACCGCCGAGCTGCCACCTCTAAATCTGATTTCTCTGATTTTTTTTTGTCACCACTGGCTTTTTTCAATAATGATAAACTTAGAGACTCCTTTATAAATTCAAAATGTATGTTTGTTATCCATTTATTTATGAGAAGGCTGCATTGGGACAAAATCTATTATTAAAAGTGATATACAAATAAAATTGAACTGAATTGCAAATATAAATTTTTTATATTATACTATACTATTATATTTCATACTTTTTGTATTATATTTATATTTTAATATATAAATATATATATATATATATATATATATATATATATATATATATATATATATATATATATAAAAAATTTTACTTTTCTATTCATTCTGCTGTTTTTTTTATTTTATTTATCATAATTATGTTATGCACTTATTTAAAGGGAATTAATTAAATACGGTCTTCAGCTGTTTGCTGTAACAGGGAATGTATTGGCAATAGCAATGTATTTGTCTGCTGCAAGTACACATCCAATCTTGCCATCATTTTCCATAATAATACCTCAAACCCAGCATGTTTCTGTAGGCCTGCCTGAGGTTTAGTTAGATAAGATTAGATCTTGGTGAAGGATTTTATCTCTGAGTGGGGGATTCCCTTGTCATAACCCATAGCCGACATTCTGCTCTTATCTACCTCAGTGCAGAGCTACAGCAGTGTACCATGTAACATGTTACATCATCACTCGAGGTGTGTATTTGTGTGTAAGAGAGAGAGAGTGTGTGTGTGTGTGTGTGTGTGTGTGTGTGTGTGTGTGTGTGTGTGTGTGTGTGTGTGTGTGTGTGTGTGTGTGTGTGGTAAAAGCACCAGGATAGGGAAGCCTATGAAGCTGTGAACTGGCTGCCTATTCGATGACACCTGACAGCCATGGATAAATGGTGCAAAGCACATTGGAGAAAACTAGAACAATCACCCGAGTGGCACTTTGCCCCATGACGGTGCTCTCTATCACATTTGTCTCTCTCCTATATTCAACCATAAAACACAAACCAAGCAAATATGACTTTATTTAAGAAACTAGAAATCGATCTTTTTTTTCTGAATGTTAATAATGTCATATTTCTTCTTATAGAAAAGTTTTCTGTCTATGTTTTCTTTTCTTTTTTCTTGGTGTTGTCAATGTTCATTGTGAGAGATGCTAAGCCTCTGCTCAGTGCTTCTCCAAATCTATCTCTCATATCCCACTTTGTCAACTCCATCTGGACCAAAGGCGAAGAAATGTATAAATTAATTCGATGATGATGACCTTGCCATGAAGCGTATGTTTTGTCAAAATTGTTTTAGGCACAGTTTTAATGCCGTTTTATTAATTACCTTTAAATGAAACAAAGCAGAAGTGGCAAGGACACATTCTAGGTCTATTGTTGTGTATAATGTGTCATATTCTATAAAATTTCAAGCTAGTTGGATCCTGAGGCTATATTGGGAATGCGGGGAGCAAGGGATGGGAATACATCTGGAGTGGGACCATAAGGCATACCCACTTTTACACATTTATTCCACATCTGTTGATTTCAAGTCACCTTTAGCGGAATTTTAGAAATGTAAATAAAAACGTAATGTGATGATTTGCAAATCTCCCAATATTTTTTTCACAATAGAACACAGAAAAATGTTTAAATTGGAAAACTGTACCATTTTGAGAATAAATAAGGTCAATTTGAAATTAAGGACAGCAACACATCTCAAAAACGTGGGGAGAAGTGGAAGAACAGTTTGCAACTAATAAGGTTACTTGGCAACAGATTAGGAACGTGACTGGGTATAAAAAGAGCATCTAAGAGATTCAGAGTCGTCTACAAAACAGTCCCTCAACATATAATTGCAAAGGCTTTAAATATATAATCAGTACCTACAGTATATCTACAGTATATCTACAGTACATCATTTCATCAAATGATTCTGAGAATCTGAGAAAAATCTGCACAAGAGATAAGGCCAAAACACAATATTGGATGCCAACGGTCTCCGAGCCCTCAGATTTAAAATCTTTCCAAAATCTATCATTTAAATAAGAAGCCATAAATGAACATGATTGTGAATATCCGCTGTCTTCTCTGGGCCAAAGCTTTTTTAAATGGTCTGTGGCAAAGAGAAAAACTGTTTTGTAGTCAGGCAAATCTAAATTTGACATTATTTTTTTGGCAACTATCATTGCTGCATCCTCCGGACTAAAGAGGAGAGGGACCTTCTGGCTTGTTATCAGCACTTAGTATTTACATTTTACAAAGCGCCCCAACTTTTTTGGAAGTTTTTGGATATTCGAAAAGAACATACAATTCTTATAGTCAGTTGTCCACAATAGCTCAGTGGTTAATATGTTGGATTTCTGATCAGAAGGTCATGAGTTCAAATCCCACCACAACTCAGCTGCCACTGCTTGGCCATTGAGCAAGGCCCTTAACCCTCAACTGCTTAATTATATAATGAGATCATTGAAAGCCCTATACTAAGTGTGCCCTATACAGTTGCCTTATACTAAATAATTCACTTAAACAGTAAATGTAGTCGCCTCATTAAAAAAAATATCTGGCATCCCTCCAAAGCAATCCCAACCTCTAATCAATACTTAACACTATTTTACTCCATCTAATTGCAAATGTCAAAATAGAACCAATGCTCAGTGACTAGCATTATCTTTCACCTGATAAGAGCTTAGAAGGAACCATTAAACATGCACAACCTTGTATGCACAAATCCATTAGCGCAGTTTTGGCCACTGAATTGTCACCTCAATGCAAACACCCGTAACAAAAAGCTCTCGTGAAAACCCAGTTAAGGCAGCTTGATGTGTTGGCATGGACAGGTTATGTGGGCGAAGTGGAAGAGAGGGGGGGGGGGGTGTATCGGTTGGGGGCTTGGCTAGAGGAGCATGCATTTAGCAATGATCTTGTGGCCTGTAATGGTGTTTTGGGCTGTGACTCAGAAAAAAGCTGGCCCACATGGATGCATGTTCATCAGGCCATAACCAGCCCAGCCAGCTGCACTCCTTCCGCAGCCATCCTTCCACGTATGAAGCACTGAAACATAAAATGGGATTCAAATAAAGATTAAAAAAAAAAAACATATGCAGGCAGAAAGTTTGTGGACACCTCAAGTCAAGTCAAGAGGCGTTTATTGTCATTTCTACTATACACAGTGGTACACAGTACACAGTAAAAATGAGACAACGTTCCTCCGGAACCCTGGTGCAACACTAAACAACAACATAGAGCTACAACACAACACAAGCTACGTAAAGTGCATCGAATGCAAACTAGTGCAAATAGTGCAGACAAAAAACAGTACAGACAGACAGTGCAGACAGACAACACAACACAAGACAAGACACAAAACCCAAAACAGCACCGACCAGTAAACCTACTGTATATTTTGATTACACAGTACTGTGCGAGGAGAACTGTAAAAACTATAACTGAAAGTAAATATAAACAGACACAATGCAGTGCAAAAAAACAGCAACAGTCAAGAGGTGCAAAAGACAGCATGTAAACAGTATAGTATAATACAGTCAAAGGTGCAAAAGACAGCATGTAAACAATATAGTATAATACAGTCAAAAGTGCAAAAGACAGCATGTAAACAATATAGTATAATACAGTCAAAAGTGCAAAAGACAGCATGTAAACAATATAGTATAATACAGTCAAAGGTGCAAAAGACAGCATGTAAACAATATAGTATAATACAGTCAAAGGTGCAAAAGACAGCATGTAAACAATATAGTATAATACAGTCAAAGGTGCAAAAGACAGCATGTAAACAATATAGTATAATACAGTCAAAGGTGCAAAAGACAGCATGTAAACAATATAGTATAATACAGTCAAAAGTGCAAAAGACAGCATGTAAACAATATAGTATAATACAGTCAAAAGTGCAAAAGACAGCATGTAAACAGTATAATGCGGTCAAGTATAAATAATAATAAATAAATTATGGTGAAATGGATTGAGATTGAGATGAGTAATGAGTAATGAGTGTGTGTTAAGTTCAGGTTGTACAGTTCGGAAACACATTTGAGTGAGTGTGTGTATGTGTGTGTGTAACTGTTAAGATTGGTATGAGCTGTGAGATTTGAATGTTTAATTTTATATTTTGTCTCCACTTTTATTTATATTTTTACTGTTATAATACCCTTCACACTTCTGGGAAGATGCTCTAGATTTTGGAGTTTACTTGAGATTTGTGCTCGTTCAAACAGCCACGAGAGTGTTATAGTATAGTATTCAATAGCTCTATATCAGGCCACTCAAGATCTTCCACTCCAACCTATGCAAACCATATCTACATAAAACTCACTCTGTGCACAGTTTTGCCTCTCTAGTTCTAGTGAAAGGAAAATTTCATGCTACCACATCCGAAGATGTCCTATATAATTGTGTTTCTCCAACTTTGTGGTATCAGTTTGAAGAAAAAACAATTATGGTTGGAAAAATCAAGTGTCCAAATACCTTTATCCATACAATGTAGTTTCCATTCTGCTATTTATATTATTTCTTAAAAAGACACATTTCAACGTCCAGTCTCATTAGCACACATGAAGGAGGGCACAATTACAGTTTCATTAACGAAATTACAAAGCGTCTTCTAATCAAATTCCAGGAAAAACTCATCAACACAACATGAAATAAATAGATTATCTGCTCATGATGGTCTCCTCGTGGGTGTCACACAGTTTACGGCAGTTCTTGTAGTGCTCCCATGAGACATATACAAACCTTCAGGATCTGATATACAGTATGTGAGATGCCTCGTGCTTAATTTGGAATTAGAGGTTAGTCATTGGTACCTTCGGACACATAAACCCAAACGTATTTGGTTATTCAACTGAATGTTCAATAGCCTTTATATGTTATTGCTTCATTATTCTTTAACATCCTTTTCTTACACCATTTATTGTGTCAGATGCACATGTGGTTATTATTATAAATGTAGTTTTTGTTTTGAATTCTTAATGAAATGCACAAAAAGCTAACAGGCGTACAGCGGCCTTTAGCACTTATAATACTTATACAACCCCAATTCCAAAAAGGTTGGGACTGTGTGTAAAAACAGAATGCAATGATTTGCAAATCTCAAAAAATCCCTGTACCATTCACAATAAAACATATCAAATGTTTAAACTGAGATTATAAAGCATTTTATAAGGATTATTATTAAACTTGATGGCTGCAACAGGTTTTAAAAATGTTTGGGAACAGGGCCATGTTTATCACTTTGTAACATCACATCTTCTGTCCATACACATCTGGAAACTGAGAAGACCAGTTGCAGAAGTTTTGAGAGAGGACTGTTGTCCCATATGTGTCTGATACAGGATTTTAGCTTCTCAACAGTTCTGGGTGTCCTTTGTTGTGTTTTTCGTTTCATGATGTGTTAAAATGTTTTTGAATGGTGAAAGGTTTAGACCCTATTTTAATAACACTTACTTTTTGAAGACTTTTGTTGACCTTTTTTGAGACCTGTTGTATCCATTTAAAAACTCATCTTATTGTATGGTCTAATGTGAAAAAAAAAAGAGATTTTGCGATTTTTGAAATCATATATATTTATATACTGATTCTACTTCTATTACTCCTACTACTACACCATTTACTACACCTGCTACTATTTCTCCTACTAGTAACACTACTCATTCAAATTTCTTAGTGATTCCTCTGAAGACTTTACAAATTGGGAAAATTAGGAAAGAAGAAATGAACCACCAGTTTTGAGTCCAATACATCTGTAACTCTATTTTATGTGTCTTCTCAAAGAAAAGAAACACAACTTATTTTTTTTATAGCATTATTGGTATTTACAAGATATTATTAACAAATAACCTAAAAAGACAGAAATGATGGATTATGGTGACAAATTAATATATTTTAAAGACAGGGGATACGTTTATACTAGCTGATTAGATGTCAGGTTTTGTGTTAGAAGACTATATGTACACAATGTGTATAGTGCAGAAATCACACAAAGGAGTAAAGTAAACTCCATAGTTAGGTGCTCTGCTTCACGTGAATGAGTGTATGCTGTATTTTTTTATCTCCCAGACTGTAATACAGAATTGAGCTCTTATCAGGACTTCTTTCTTCTGTCTCTTGCAGAGGGCCAGGAAGTAAAGGTTGGAGAGTACAATGCCATTGCTGACATCCTAGACATTATCAACAACACTATGAGGTTCCAAGGTAAGCAAAGTCCAGCACAGTGTAGCCTTGCAGCTGTGTGTGTGTGTGTGCATGTATTTGGTTGTGTATTCCTTTTGTTTTAATTGTATGATCTAATGAATAATTGATTAGTTTGTTTTTCCCTTCCATTCCAAGTTCACATTCTTTCCCAGCATATCATCCCATTAACCCACACAAATAGACACACAGCATTACAAGGAAATGCTTCTTTCTGACGTCAGACATGCCTTCAAATAGAAGCTGGTAAGACAAGCCATAGGAATCAATTGGAACACAGACAAAAGCCTGCAAAGTAAGCAAAGGCGGGGAAAAAAAGTAACACGACATTGCGGTCACTGACCACAAACACCGAACACAGGGCTGTTTGCAAAGCCTAAACTCAAATGAATAGACTCGAGACAATTTGCCTCTGAATTGTGTTGGAGACCATTAGAGTGTGGTGAAGCAGCCTGTTCCTCAGGACCTTGAAGCTGCTGACTACTGAATAATTTCTTCCTCCCATAGAAATGAAGCTAAATAATAAATTAAGCCTTCAATAAGCTCCGAAATAAATTCAGAAAAACACCCAGGATTATATTATTACTTCTTTTTTTTTTTTGCATATTTCCATGTTTTGTATTCTATATCACAAACTCAAGCATTACCCAGAACATCTCCCAGTAAACACATATATACTCTGTATTCAGCGCAGAGTTCAATTAAGCATGTACAGTCAGGAGTATTCACAATATCCCCCCTGCTTCTTCCAATTCATTCATGAAATATCAATTTGTAGTGCTGTTTGGGATACGAGGTGCCTGTCAAAATTTTGGAGGCACAATGATTTTTCAGATGTGTTCCTTTTGTTTACATGCAACAATCTGTAGGAAGATTAAACCATATGAAGATTTACTTTGAACAAACAAATATATAAATGTACAGATGTTGGACCTTATCTTCAATCAAAAATCCTCCCTCGAAAGCATGAATAACAGCTTTACACACTTTAGGCATCCGGAGAGTTATCCAAACTTTTAGCTCAGTTGGAGATTTCTTTATGAGCTTGTGATTTAGTTTATCCCAGTTCAATAGAATTTCGATGTGGTGAGGTCAGGCTATTTCATGATACTAGTTGGAGACTCCAGATGAAATTTTGCTCTCTAAATAACGCTCGGACGTACACTTCGGCTCATTGTCTTGTAAAAAAAATTGTCTCCAACCTTCCTTGCTCCAAAACAACCCCAAAACATTAAGCTTCCACCTCCATGTTTGAATTTGGTTAGGCAGTCTGTTCACATCTTCTCTCTTGTTCTTAATCTTATATGATCTAAGTTCTTTTGTTAGATCACATTTAGACACATCTGTAGGTTCTCAGAGAAGTCTAAATATGTCTCCTTACATGAACCCTATAATAGATATTAATCAATAAACCCCCTAAACTGTTTTCGATTATTGAAATATGCAAACCAGAATGATAGATACACATAATTTTCTTTATATTTGTTGGACAAAAAATTACTAAGCCAATTAATTTTTTTTATTTCGATATTCATTTATCTTATTCATAACTTTCATGCAAAGAATTAAGAAACATCAGTGCTCTGAAAAACACTATGAAATATAGTCATGCAGTCAGCAGAATGTCTGCGATTGTTTAAATCCACCAATTTTAGCAGTCTTGCCCAACTGGGTAATTATTTTCTATTTTGAAATGTGGATAAATTACTTTAATGATTTTTTCTGTCCTAGGTGTGGAGCCTCCCAAAGACCGGACGTTTGTGCGTCTCGAGAGACGACACATCAACGTACCGCTTTACAGCATCCTGTCCACTATCACTATCCTGGGCATGCTCATGGCAGGAGCCTTCCTCTTCTTCAACATCAAAAACCGAAACCACAGGTCAGAAAGTGGTCCTAACCTAATGTAATGCTTTTGCATTAACAAGGAAGGAATTTGCAACAAATATTCTATATAAATAAATCAGGGATTGCTGTAAGGGTAAAATAAATTTTGGTGACGCCATTTAATCACGTAAATTAAGTATTAAGATAATTACGCCAATGTGTACAATACTAATAATTGGGACCTTTTCTTTGAAGCCATAGAGTTCTGTTTTGAATCGTTTATTAACTCTCCACCAGCAGAACACATTCAATTCAATTAGACATTATTTATCAATATATTTGTCTGCATAGGTGGAAAGTAATGGATTACAATTACTCATGTTATTGTAATATTTTGTTCACTTACGGTTGCTTTAAAAATCTGGAATTTAAAGTATTAAGTATTATGCTGAACTACATTTTCGTATTTAAACTGCATTTAGAATATTATTTTTTTAACTTTATTATTTTTTTTATTGTTATTGCACTTTAATTTGTAAAAGTTTCCCTTTAATTAAAAACAACTAGTTTAAGACTTATAACCTCTTGTCCCCTTATTTTAAAACTACACTAAAACCCCACACCTCTCTGTTAAAAAATGTCAGCTCTGAGTACATTTTAAATGAGTTACTTTTAATATTTACTTGGCAACTTTACTTGTACTTAAGTAAACTTTTATTGGAATAACAGTACGTTTATTTGAGCAAAATATTCTATTACTCTTTCCACCTCTGTTTATATGCATTAAGAAAAAAAAAAAGAAATAAATGTGCTTTATACTTGTCACAGTGAAATTCTGTCTTCGCATACCCCAGCGATGTTAGGAAGCTGGAGTAAGAGCCTTGTTTAAGGGCTCCAAGAGTGGCAACCTGGCGATACCGGGACTTGAACCCCCAACCAGTAACCCAGAGACTTAACCACTGAGCTACCACTACCCCATTTTTATGCATAAGTAATTAGTATTTTTTTAATTTAAAAATAGTTTTGGGAAATCCATATAGTTTTAGCGACCAGTTAAATAGAATAAAAAACGCAAAATAAATATATTAACTTTGATGATGGTTATAATTTTCAACCCTGAAACAAAAAGTGACAGATGAGACACCTGAGAAACAACACTTTACGCTATATAATGAATATGGGATTATGTGTAAGTATGAGTGTATTTCAGTGCAACAATGTCCTCTTTTGTCTTTACACAGGCTGATCAAAATGTCCAGTCCTTACATGAACAACTTGATCATCCTGGGAGGCATGCTGTCCTACGCTTCCATCTTCCTCTTCGGATTGGATGGCTCTTTTGTGTCAGACCAAGCGTTTGAGACTCTGTGCACTGTGAGTACTTACCGCTCTTTGAGCAACATCTGTGTTCTGTCTTGCAGCCAACAATTCCACCTTCACTCCACTCTCCATACGCTTTTTGTCCGAGAATTCTGGCATGTTGTCCTGCTACTGTTTGTCGTAACTTGACAATCTCCACCTCGGTTTAATTAAGAATTTCTTGATTGCCGAGAAGGAGTGAGTCCTTGGGGAGATTCCAAAAATGGTTTTGTGCGTGACGCATGGTAGTAGCCTGAGCCAAGTCCAGCCGCTCCAACAGCTGAAACAAAGGCTGGAGTTCTGATAGCAGCGATGAAGGATGCCAGCTGAGCAATCAGTGCTCCTGCAGACAGCTCTGCTAAACTTGAGCCATCATTGTGTCTCTACTTCAGATCTTCATTTTAAAGTTTCAAAAGATAATGATGATAATTTGACGGCAATTTTATTAGTTTTTTTTTTTTTTTTTTTGGTAAAGATCAGAGATACAGTGTTTCTTTGCCTCTTCCTTAAAGTGGGCTTTCTGTATACTTTTCTTAAGCCTGTAATCCATAGCGCTATGTGATACCATCATAAGCCCAGAATAACAATTGAATAATTGTTATTGTCAATTTGGCCATATATTTACTTCTAAGATCCTCTTAGAAGTACAAAGTAAACAGGGTGTGTTGTTAATTAATACAAAAAACAACTATTTAAAAAAAAATATAATACAAAAAAATGTAATAATAATAATAATTATTATTAATTATTATTATGATTAGTAGTAGTAGCTGTAGCAGTAATAATAATGCAATAATAACAATAATTATTATTATATTTATTTATACAGGTTGATATATATATATATATATATATATATATATATATATATAGTGTTCATTTTTATATTGTTATTGATTTTATTTACTACTAATAATAATAATATGTATAAGTACCATTATTATTCTTGTATTATCATTTTTTTTTTAAGTATAAAGGTTTATTTATATATTCATTTTATTATATATTGATATACATTTTTGTATATTATTTGTACATTTTTTATTGACTACTGGTAATTATAATAATTTAATAATATTATTAATATATATTATTAATAATATTTTTTGTATTATATTATTATAGTATTAGTAATGATAATAATAATAATAATAATAATAATAATAATAATAATAATAATAATAATAATACATTATGGACTGGTGGCTCAATCTGCTTTATTTCTCTTACACTACAGCAATTTGCCCATGATTGAAACTTAATTCTAACCTACTTTTATCCAGTTACATGTAATGTTGTAATTTTTACCAGAGCTTCTGTTATAAATTACTCAACATGTTATGACTAATCTGAGACTTTAGCTGCAGTGTAGTTAAAAATGTTTTTATTTTATTATTTATAGAAACCTATAACAAGGTTAAGACAACAAAAGTTTAAATATCATGTTTTAGTTGCCTGATGTGACTTACCATTGTGTTCTATTGCCCTCTAATATTTACAATTCATAGAATTTGGCAGACACTCTTCCCCTAGAGAAGCGTACAATTATCTTACTTAGCAGGTGACAGTTAGGGGCCTTGTTTAAAGGCCAAGTAGTAGCAAGTTGACAGTGTTGGGACTTGAAATCACGACCTTTCAATTTGCAGGCCAACATTTTAATTATTGAGATACCACTTTGTGGTATATGTTATTAATAAATAAATAATAATAAAATCTTCAGGCAAACACTTTAACCTTAAAAAATGTGTACAAAAGCAGCAGTTAATATAAGAAATGTTTCTTGTAAAGAGGGAATTATGTACTAGCTTTTATGTACAGTAGCTCTGTGTATTTTAGACTTAAGACACTTATGGTCAAAGCATTATATTCCAGTGAAATTTCAAGTAGGATCTTTTCTATTTTATGCAGGCTGCACTTGAGTCGAATCGCTTTTTGTTGGAATTCTGTCATTAATTCACCGAATGATTCAATGACTACAGCCTACAGACGTAGTTTCCCTATTCAGAGGATCAGAGCAAGTCGTTTCTTGCATTACCACAAATGATACTCACATAATCACAACGCTTCATTAGATGTAAACAAATTATTTGGTTGCTTCAACCTATCCAGCTCTGTAAATGAATCTTTCATATAAAATGGAGATTTTTATTTTTTTTTATAGTTTAAACTTATTGCCAGTCATTATATTCTTTAGCTTTTATATACATATGTACAAGTAATCAAAGAAATGAGCTCTCAGTGTAGAAATTAATTTTTTCTGATTTATTCGTAGCAGATTTATTTTGGCAAAAGAGTAGGAACGGTTTCTATCATGCAGGGATTCACACAAAAATAGATTCAATTCAGGGGGGAAAAGGGAACAACAATGAAGGCAAAACAAAGTAGAAGAAGGGAAATGTGCTTCAGATGTATTTTTGGCTGGAGAAATTTGGTTCTTTCATTGTTCTTCTGCTATCTAACTTAAACTTCAGGAGTTACTGAAGATACATAATCCCATCTCACTCCTGTTTCATTTTTACAGCCTGTATTATGAACATCGTAGCACAGCTACAGCAGAAAATTTCCCTTTTATTTATTATTTTTTTTTTTTTTCTAATCGTAATACAGGGCAATTATCTTCAAGTTACTTGCACTCACACTTTAATCTGAAAAATGGATTATGTGACAACACAATCACTGATTGACGGTTATCAAGGATAAAGTCCACATCAATGCTTCCAGGAGATGCTTTGGTTGTATAAGACATTTTTTTTTTTAAACTATGATGAACAGAAAGCATGCATTTTTTCCTTTCAAAACAGATATTTTCAGATGTTGTTTTTCTTATGCAGTCTGCAGAACATGTTGTGAATATTCCTTACCAAAATGTATTCTTGAGTGAAAGCAGTGTCCAAATGGATGGAAGAATGTTGTATTTGGTGAAATTATATATATATATATATATATATATATATATATATATATATATATATATATATATATATATATATATATATATATATTATATATTATATATTTAAGTAAAACCTGATGTTCTGTCACAGAAAACATTACTGGGTAACGTATGTAACCCTAGTGTCATGCGATAGAAACGGAGGCAGAAGCCAGAGTGCAGTTTGTGTGGTTTTAATGAAGAGAAGATAGATCGACAAACATATACCAACTGGGATAAAGAGTCCGAGAAGGAATTATCCGTGGTGCGCTCAGAGAGTGCGGTTCACAATGTCCAGAGCAAAGGTTGCAGGATAATCCGAGATATGCTTTTAGGGAAAAGCATAGCACAGAATTGTAGGGTGAGTCCAACCGAAGTCGAGGCATACGGTTAACAATAACGGACGGTGAATGAGAGTGAGTGAGGGGTTTATGTATGTGCCGGGGAACTAGTGTCAGGTGTGGATGATTAGTAGGAGAGGGAGGAGCGCTGTGCGCGCCCGCCCGGAAGAAGCAGGGTTCTCCCTAACACCTAGTTTCCCTAGGGAAGAAGGGCTGGTTTCGAAACGCTTTGGGAACGCCTCGTGTTGTTCATGCTCTGAATCATGTGTAAAATCCGGCCAATAGGCAAGTGACGTCATCGGCAGGCAACGTCGCGCAAACCAGAAAGCTACAAAATGGGTGAGCAATGGTAGCGAGATTAGCGTCAGTAAAAAATTAAGTTAAGCGCTGCAGGAATGCAGGGAGTTTTGAACGTTGACACAGCTCTTGTTCCCTCAGCGAACTAGGGTTACATACGTAACCTAGTGACGTTCCCTTTCAGGAACTCGAGCTGCATGATTCGGGAACAAGTCTCCAATCCCGCCATAATGACCAGTCCCTGCCTAGTGTGTCTGAGCACAACCGGCATGCAGGACAGAGGACCCGGGAGTGGCTGATGTCGAGGTCGTAGAACCTGACAAAGGTCAGCGGGGTGGACCAGCCTGCAGTGTTACAAATGTCCTGAAGAGAAATTGCAGCGGACCAGGCCGTAGAGGCCGCCATCCCCGGGTGGAATGAACCTTGACTCCAAAGGGAGTGGGAAGACCAAAGGACTTACAAATGAAGAAATGGCATCCACAATCCATCTGCTGAGCGTCTGCTTATTAGCCGGAAAACAGTTCCTATGAGGGCCATAGCAGAGGAACAGCTGCTCCGACTTCCTCCACACACGGAGGTATGTGTCCAGTGCTCACACGTGTCACGAGGGAGTGTTTCCCCCAGCAATTGCCCCACAGGCAGGGTACAATTATCCGCGATAATGGACACGTAAACCTTTAGGGCTGATGAAGCCAACCCTGTGGCAAACTGTTTCTGCAAAAACTCCAGAACTGAACCAACCGGGCAGTTGACTGGGTCCAACTGATGGTGCTCACACCACGTGGTGAACAGATGCCATTTAGCGGCATACAACCTCCTCGTGGAGGGAGCTCTGGAATGAAAGATGGTCTTTACTACCTCAGTAGTAGAGCCCATCTACTACTTTCCGCCATCCTTCTTTGGAACAACAAAATAATGGCTGTAGTAGCCTGTTTGTCTGACTAAGGAAGAAATCACCTTGATGGCCCCTTTCATTAGGAGGGTGCGCACTTTCTGTTCCAGGACCAGAGCCTGCTTGGGGCCCACCATGAACCGAATTGAGTAACCCCTCTCTATTGTGTGCAGGACCCACCAAGATATGTCTGGCAGGCCTTTCCAAGCTGCCAGGAAATCTCTTAGGGGAACCAGCCTCATCTGCAGCGATCTCTCATGCAAAAATGGAGGGAGACACCCACAGGAGGGAGGCTGCACTCTGAGGCACATCTTGTAGGAGAGTTAACAGCCTGGCCTTCCCTTCTGCCCAGAAGTCTGACCGGGGAACCAGCCTCTTGAGGCTGGCTTCTGACCCTCTCAGAACAGATGAGCGATCCCTGCAGCCGTGAATGCTTCCTAAGCAGGCACAGGTCCCCTCCATCCCCAGTGGGGACGGAAGGAGTCACCAAGTGGAGGAAGACTGCGCTCTGAGGCACATCTTGTGGGAGCGCTAACAGTCTGGCCTCCTGGTGGTGTTGAGGATGTACGGGCATCGTGTAATAAGATGTAAACCGCCCACCCCCAATTAGTGCCACTGAAACGCCGCTGTGGTCTCCTGAACCTGTCGGCGATCTCCCTTACCTACAGCGTCGTTTGAACAGGCCAGGAGGGGCCACTGGGGCATTCAGAAGGAAAGCCCTGTCCCTGTCGGGAATGTCCGCTTACAGGGTAAGACACAGAAGCCTTTCTGTGACTACTAGAGCTGACATGGACCAACCTACAGCCTGCGCCATACCTTGGTGGCCATGAGGGTTAGGTCGTAACTCGTTAATTGTTAGCCCAGAGCTGAATCCCTCGCTCATAGCAGGTCAGCCTGGTATGCCTGCAACACATTCATCATATGGAATCAACCCCCGGCCTGACCTGCCGCTGCATAAGCCCTACCCACTACAGCTGAAGTGTCTTTTGTAGGCAATACCAGAGCGTTTAGCAATGCATCACCTGAGGAGAGATAGCCAGCTAGTGTCTCTTCAACCCTGGGCATCTCCTTATAGCCGCACTCCCTGGATCCTACTATATTCACGTATAGTGAATGTGGGGCAAAGGTACGGGCTGCATATGGGGTCTCCCAGGACGTATACAATTCTGTGTTTAGGTCGGGAAAGAATGGTAGGTCCTGGGGTGGAGGCTGTGCCTGGGGACGCAGGAAACGCTCATCCAGTTTGCTGGGAATGCATTGCTTCCGCTTTCCATCGGGCCAAGCTATCTTTAGCTTAGGGACGGCCAGTATTATTACCTCTAGGAGCTCCTCGAACAGCACAGGGCTCACTAGCACCCGAAAATTGTCCCTACTCCGAGGAAGAAATACAGAGCTCTTAAATGTTTTTTTTTTTGTTGTTGTTTTACTTTAGAAATAAGAATGGTTCATCTTAAACAGAGGTGCCTGATCTTTTTCCTATGAAGAGCCAGAAATCCATTTATTATCCATGTAATAATAATAATACGAAACTCTTTATTAAAATTTATTATATTTGTTATTTATAAATGTGTTTATTTTAAATTAGTTTAGTGCCTATAAGTTTGTTTTGTAACATTGTTGGTTTATCTTTAACGAGCGAGCCAGTGGTGAAGGAAAAACTCCCTGAGATGGTATGAGGAAGAAACCTTGAGAGAACCCAGAATCAAAAGAAAACCCATCTTCATCTGGGTGGCAGCGAATGTTGATTCATTTTCTTTTCTATCATTGTTGAGTTGTTCAGTGAGTTGTTCAGGCACTTAAATGCAAAACTGTTCATGCAAACTGTGGGGCTGAGCAATTGTACTCTAGCAAACTGTTGATGTTAATTACAGTTCAAATCCATCTTCAACGTTCTTGAGGTGCTCAGTAACTTCATGGATTTTTAGGCCGTTCATGTGGAACCATCCTCAGGCAGATCTAAAGAGAAAAAAAATTTTAAAGCTTGATTGCAATTTTTACTCCAGGATACTTGCTACATCAAGATGCCTAGTGCTCTTTATATGCCTCTTTATATCCTAAACCAAAAAAATACAGACTTTACATATTGTCTTTAAAAGCATTAAAGTAAGCAAAATAAATCACACAGTAGCAGGAATCAAAGTTGAGTATATAAATGATATTCATCCTCAAATAACCCAGGCTTATGAATCATCCAAGAGAAATTAACATGAAAGGGTTGTAAGTAAAAATATTCTATTGATTGTAAACATATTATTCTGCACCTATTATTCATTCTTTTCTTGTCATAGTACATGGCAAAATGAAAAAAGAACGATGATCATCAGCAAGCAAACCATCAGCTATAATCACAAAAAAAAACCTTTGTCTGAAGTCATTGTATCTGAACTGATGTGTCTTCTGCTCAGGTTCGCACGTGGATCCTCATTGTGGGTTACACGACAGCTTTTGGAGCCATGTTTGCTAAGACCTGGAGAGTACACGCCATTTTCAAGAATGTAAAAATGAAGAAGAAGGTGAGCATTTAATTTGTATAAATATGAATATACATTACATGACTCGGGGATAAATCATTAATAAACTGTCACTGTTCGTTTATTAAGCTGCTTTGAGCTCTGCAGAAATCATCACTTTTGCTCGAATATTAACACAGGGTCATGTTCAAAGTTCCTTTGTCTGCTCCAGAACAGCACTTTTACAAACATAATACATTTGTTTAAAAGTAGATTCACAATGAGCATTTTTTCAGGAAAGGAGACTAA
Organism: Silurus aristotelis; assembly: GCF_946808225.1. NCBI lineage: Eukaryota > Metazoa > Chordata > Actinopteri > Siluriformes > Siluridae > Silurus > Silurus aristotelis. The sequence goes on from NC_139594.1 coordinate 16,863,716, forward strand.
GAATTAATCCTGAAGCCAGACTAATAGATAAAATAAATGAAACAGGACACACAAATATATACTTCAAAAACAAACACTTCATCTATTTTTAAATCCACTGGCAACTATATATAGAAAAATCAATAGACCAAACATGGAATATATGTGCCCTAGGCAACCAGGCTACTGATTTGCATTCGTATTTAGAAAAATTGTAATAAAGTAACATAACATATAGTAATAGATCCAGTAATGGACATCCTCAGGTCTCAGGTCAGTCGATTCCCACTGGAAAACCTGGCAATCTTGTAGGCCAACAGGTCATCTAAAAAATGTGCATGAGGTCTCTGGAAATTATGCTAAGCACCTGTTTAGCACAAGCCTGAATATGGATAACTTCCCCCACTTATCCCTTGACGTGTCTTTTGAACTTCATTCTGAATACAACCCACACACAGTAATTGCTGGCTTTGTAAGTAGTTGAGAGCCTGAAATAAGAAGAGGTTGATGTAACAGAGGTAGAGGTCTGCACTTTGGAACTCACTCTTCAGAGAATGGATAGTGTAGTGGTGTGTATGTAACTAGTTACATACTTACATATATACATATATTTACAGTAAATATACAAATACATGTATTCTGTACAGTATATAAATACATACATACATACAGTACATACCTACACACATATATACATGTATATACGGATGGTCCCCAAATTTCATTGGTTTTACTGTAACTATAGCGATACGACAAAATTGTAAAAAATATTTTACATTTTGCAAAGCAGGCAAACGTAGCAGCATATGCTTCACCATCCCCCCACAAACTGGTGCTCGTCCACACACCCGCTACTACATACAAATATGAATTAGGGGTGTATGTCCCTGAGTTTTTAAGTAACAGTTCGACTAAACTTCGGTACATTTAACAGAAAGAAATGTAAAAACATAAAACTGCTTGTCGTTTTTCATTAATGGTTAGTTATTCCACAGTAGAACATCCACAGTTCACATTTTGAAAACAATTTTAAATAAAATGCCTGGTTGGTTAAATAATATCTAAAATAATATTTTATAATATTTAATAAAAAAAATTTTTTTATAAAATATATAAAAATAAAATAGAATAATTAAAATGAATGCAATACACGGTTTTTTATTATATTGATTAAAATCGTGATTGATTAAATTGGCACAAACCGAACAAATTGTATCTACGGTACAGAGTAAGTAGCCACAGTGACACTGCACTGTATATTCACTGTGTATATTTTCAAGTTTAATAATAATAATAATAATAATAATAATAATAATAATAATAATAATAATAATAATAATAATAAAAACTTACCCATAAGTTTTGATGGGGTCATTAGTACACCTCCATTGTAAGTGAAAGACTACCAGTATACCCACAGGTTTACATACTGTACATACACTAATTAACCATAAGACTAAAACCAGTGACAGGCAAAGTGGAATATATTAGGCATTCTGTGAACTGTTAGTCCTCGTAGTTTTTGTGTTTGTAATAGAACACCTGAGCAAGTATATGGATCTGAGTATGTAATCGCAAAATGTACATTTTGAATTAAATTCATAAATTGAAATCAAATTACATTAAAAAAATCCCCAAATGGAACAACAGAAAAGTATTAATTTTTTGTGAGATTGTATGGTTAAATCCTTTCAATGCAACAGCCATCTGTGGACAAGGAACAAAATTGTTTGTATTCTCACAGAGTCCAAGGGAGTGACATTAGCCAATAATGGGTGTCTTTCAGTCCATTTATGTAGAAGAAGGCAATAACACAACTTTCTTCAAGACTTCAGTGTGATTGGCTGGCTTCATCTATATTGTAAAAAGTATATGTTCAAACCACAAAAACAGCATCCGTGTGCGCAAATGGGCAAAAAACAAACAAACTGAGAGCCGAACAAATTAGCGATTGGCCAGCACGGAACCCCTTATTTGTTTTCTGCTCAGTGAAAACTAACGATGTTCCAGGTCTGTAATACCGTATCACCACATGCATACAATACACAATGCTGACACACACCTCATCAAAGCCTGTGTGATTTTAGACGACGTGTTCACACACACTCCCGCTGACCTCCTTGCTGACATGCTTTCTATTTGAGATGCTTCTCACTTTTAGATGTAAAATAAGAAAATGGAGAGGGAGGCAGATGACACAGAGGGGTTTTGTTGTGTGAGGCATTATGTAAAGGGTAGCTAGCCTGTAACTGCACAGCTCAGCTGGCTTCTTTTATTTATAGCCTGCACACACGATCTATCTATCTATCTATCTATCTATCTATCTATCTATCTATCTATCTATCTATCTATCTATCTATCTATCTATCTATCTATACTATATACAATATATACTATATATATATATATATATATATATATATATATATATATATACACACACACAATCCTGCTCATGCCTTCCTGCTGCTGCTGCCGTACAAGTGTGACTGCTGCATTTAAGTGAAGAAATGAATGCGGGATGAAGGAATAAAATGTTTATTATAATTGTAATAAGCAGTGGAAGGTGGCTAGTGGTGAAGGCATTAGACTTTGGCTCCAAAAGTCGTGAGGCCTTAGCAAGGCCCCTAAACACATAGCTGCTTATTTGTAATTAATTGGTCAAATGTAAGTCGCGTTTGCCACATGATGTAAATGTAATTTAAAAAAAAAAAAAACGTTTGAGAGAAGTATAGACAACAGGAGCAGTGTGACTTACACCCAATTAGTTGTTTGACCTTGACCTTGGCCTTGACCTTGGTGATCCTGGGTTACTTTGTGTCCTGCAAACCTGAGCTGTACATTTTACTAATGGATAAAAAAAAAGTGAGCAAGACAAACAATATCACCTTAATGAATGTCTGTGTGTACACATACACCGATCAGGCAAGACATTATGACCACCTGCCTAATATTGTGTTGGTCCCCCTTTTGCTGCCAAAACAGTCCCAACCCTTCGAGCATTAACAGCATTAACTTCTTTAGTAATTTCTGAATCTGTTGGATCATCCCACACAGTCCAGCCTTCGCTCCCCACGTGCATCAATGATCCTCGACCACCCATGACCCTGTCGCCGGTTCACCAATGTTCCTTCCTTGGAGCACTTTTCATAGATACTGACCACCGCAGACCAGGAACATCACACAAGAGCTGCTGTTTTGCAGATGCTCTAACCCAGAAGTCTAATCATCACAATTGGTAAAACTCTGCCATACATTTATGCCATTTGGCCAATGCCCTTATTCAGAGAGACTTATATTTCTCCCATTCATACACCTGAGCTGCTATGGGGTTAAGGGCCTTGCTTAAGGGCCCAGAAATGGCAGCTTGGTGTGGCTGTGTTTGTAAATGGCCATGACCTTCTGACCTTCAAGCTACCACCTCCTCATAAAACCAGACAAATTTTCTTCTGTCAGTCATAAAACATGTAATGTAGCCTACCAGAGCCCAAACTCTAAGAGCTGTATGTAAATTATTATTAATCACATCACTATCAAGATATATAAGGATATATACTTTCCAGTTAGCCATTCTTAGCTTGTCAGTCCATCAGAGTAAAGACAAATGTTAGCGGTCGATAGAGACAAGCATGTCTCCCGTCTTGGCTCTTTAATTCACAGGAGAATTGGATTTCTCTGATGGTCCAGCATTCAGGACTCGAGTTGTACACACTGATAGAGGAGTGAGTGCTGAGGAATGCTCGAGCAATGGCTGCTCTTGACTCCTGACTTCTGGCTGATGTTTGACGCCTCTAAAGCTGAGGCACTTTCTGAGGACATTTAGTTTTAGGTCATTGATGGTATTGTGATGCAAAGGACTTCCATAGTCACCATCTACATTAGGGCAGTGTCTAAGAGCATGCTGTGTATAGTGCTGAATTATCAAACCTTGCGAAATTTCCTTCCCAAGAGCATTCGAACAAGTGCACAAAAAGCAGGTGCTGAAGGTGTTAAATTGATCTAATGAGGTATTTGAAATGGGGTCTCTGCCTACACAAAGTTTGAAGACATACAACTGTTATTTGCACTGGGCATTGAGCAATGTGCAATGAGTACAATTGTACTTATAGTCATTATAAAAACTCTGAACTTATTTGTTCGTTCTTTAAACCCATCACATCTACATGCACTCAAAGATTTGTCTCCGGGAATCTTCAGAGGTTTCTTCGAATATAACCGATTAGTTCATGAACTGGGGGATACGGTGGCCGAAAAGTGCAAAACACATTAACAAATCCGAAAACAAAATATCAAATGTACAAACAAATTCAAACACAAATTAATGACAAAGATTAGTTTGTACACTTTTACACATGCGTTCCAACTTTCTCCTGCCGCAGACTGTATTACATTATCTTTGGGCTTGTAATGAACAATAACAAAGACGACTTTCTTGTTAATAATATACTTCTGATAGGAAAATTTTATATACAATATCGAAATACTTGAAAGTGTAAAAAGTTTATTTCTTTCACAGAAGCCCTAAAAGTGATTAAAAAGAAAAATGCAATTAATCTTTTGTCCTTTTTTTTTTACTTTTTTTTACTTTAATTTTTTTATTATTATTATTATTATTATTATTATTATTATTATTATAAATTATATTTATTTATCTATTAAGAAAGAAAGAAAGAAAGAAAGAAAGAAAGAAAGAAAGAAAGAAAGAAAATAAAGACTGTTGTACTTCCTGTATAGCTTGAATGACAGGTGTCTTGTCCAATGATCTGTAAGTTTCCATTCACGAACTATACCTACTTTTTCCAGTTTGTCTTAATTGTCGTTGTGTTTTCGGATTTGTTATTGTGTTTTTGGATTTGTCATTTTGTTTTTGGATTTGTCATTTTGTTTTTGAATTTGTTATTTTGTTTTTGAATTTGTTATTTTATTTTTGAATTTGTTATTTTGTTTTCAGATTTGTTATTGTGTTTTTGGATTTGTTATTTTGTTTTTGAATTTGATATTTTGTTTTTGAATTTGTTATTTTGTTTTCGGATTTGTTCATGTGTTTTGTACTTCTCGGCCACCATAGGGGGGGACATTTAAAACTACCCTAGAACGTCTCTAAGTTACGTATGTAACCCTAGTTCCCTGAGGGAACGAGACGCTACGTCGAAACGCTTCGGGAACGTTTCGACGCAGCTCGAGTTCCTGAAAGGGAAGTACCTTTCTTAGCCACTCTAGCTAACTAGCTCATTTGGCATGATTAGCTCTTAGTGTTCATTACAAAGACAGAAAATCATATAGAAAAAATATTTAAAAAATAAAGCAAAAACAGTTTGGAATATCAAGAAAGAAAGTTTAAATATTTACAGCTTTAAAATACGGAAACATCAAGAAAAACTTGCACTCAATAAAGAACACTGCTAGCAAGATAAATCCTAGCATGCAGAGAAACCTGTCTGAATTTAGCTCTTAAAACCCTAGGCTGTGTCAAATAATGGGAGGCTGAATCCTAACAACATTATGATAAATCGTATCGACTGAAACTATATATAATTGTAATATGCAGGCAGTCAAGTGTAAACTTCTACAATTGTTATTTATTAGCAAAATTAGCAAATGAATATCCTTTAGTAATAGATCTGAATTCCTAACTGCTATATCATTAATTACAGCAAGTCTGCTGATTAAGAAAACCAGTGTCATGTCATTGGTTTCCCTGGGCTTCCAACCGCCATAGCTCCAGGACTTCTATAGTTTTTTTTTCAATACTGCCAATGCTACAGAGCATCCTATATTAGAGACATTAATAATTAAACAAAATGTGTCATTCTACTTGACTAGATATATTAACTATTCATGCTGACGAAGCGTACTTATAACACGGCTAATTCTGCATCCAACTTCTTATTAGTCAGCAGATTTTCACCATCATAAAAAAACAGCTTCCACATTTACTCTTGTGTCAGTTCTTTTGTAGTTGTTGTAGTTTTCTGCAGCAGAATCCGCTTAGGAATAGTATCGAGTGGCACTGCAAAGGACAATGCTAAATTCAACCATGTTTACATATCTTTAAGACTATAAGGATTTGAAGACAATAAAAATGTTGAAAAGGGTACTAAAAATATTAACAAGGTTATAGGTTTTATATATAAGGATCAGGCAAAACATTATGACATTATAACATTATGAGCAGTGAAGTAAATAACACTGATTATCTCTTCATCATGACATCTGTGTGTGGGATACTGTAATTTAGGCAGCAAGAGAACATTGGTCCTCAAAGTTGGTGTTCGAAGCAGGAAATATGGGCGAGCGTAAGGATTTGAGCAATTTACGCAAATTGTGAGGTCTAGACGACTGGGTCAGAGTATCTCCAAAACTGCGGCTCTTGTGTGGTGTACTGGTCTGCAGTGGTCAGTATCTATCAAAGTGGTCCAAGGAAGGAACAGTGGTAAACCGGCGACAGGGTCTTGGGCAGCTGAGGCTTGTTAATGCACGTAGGGAGCGAAGGCTGATCTACTGTAGCTGAAATTGCTAAAGAAGTTAATGCTGTTAATGCTTGTAAGCATCTAACCAGAAGTGCATTAGTGGCCTATTTACAATAAATAGCAGTGTGATAAATAATGGTATAGGGTCCATATGTACAGGGGTGAGGGTGAATAATGTACAGAAGGTGCCTTGGTAAAAATATATGTATAAATAGTAATATACAATATACTGTGCAAAGATTGTGTTAGGATGTAGGGAGATAACATGCTTAAATGACATGATATAGTTATGTACAAGTATGAATGTTGTATGATACAGTTTATGCAGAATACATATGGGTGGAATATACAGTAGTGCAGTGATAAACGTTATATAGTATATACAGATAGTCCCCAAGTTCCAAATATTTGACTGTTTATTTGAACCCTTCACCTTGAGTGATTGAGGATACAGGAAATCCCTTCCTTTATCCTCACAATATTTTCATGACTTTTGTCAGCTAAGCATAAGACTGTTATGATTTAACCTTTGCATGTGGCTGTTCAAGGACCTCTTGCCCTTGAAATGTGCTCCCTTTTACTAGGTCTTTGTATCTTAATGTATTGCAATATTTCCAGTGGCACAGAAGGTTTTGGCCTGCCTGTGTTCAGACAATTCCAAAGCCATCAAAAGCCTATGGATCAAAACCAATTGCAAGCTCTATTCTGAGCCATGCAGTGGGGCAACCTGAAAGGAATAGTCGCATTTCTGCAATGTGATACCTTTAAAGTGCACCCAGTGTCTCCTCTCCATGACCTTTCCTTTGATTCGGTCCGGGTCAAATGCTGGTTAAATAAAAAGAAAAGATCAGACGGGGCTTTCATCGTCTAAAAGATCAGGGTGCTCCCTTTTAAATCGTGTCCACGACGACCACTTTCTTTCATTTCCCACATTCACATATCCCTTTTGTTTTCTTTTTTTTCCTTCCAGATTATCAAGGACCAGAAGCTGCTGATCATTGTGGGAGGAATGCTGCTAATTGATCTGTGCATTCTCATATGCTGGCAGATTGTGGATCCCCTGAAGAGGACAGTGGAAATGTACAGCTTGGAGGTTGGTTTGCGTGCTTGTAGTGTTTTCAGCAATTCGCTGTTCCTCTCTCTCTTAATCAGCGAGAAGCGTCATTGTGGTTGAGCTGTCGAAATCGGATCTCAGGTGGCTTGTGTTATTTGTGGTCCAGGAAGTGAGCCATCCAGACCCTCCCTCTCCCAGGGTGCATTGGCACGAACTGTCGGAAAAGGAACACTTGGATGGTCCTTTCTCTTACTGTGTCAGGGATGACATGTAGGAAAGAGAACGAAGCAGGATTTAGAATAGAGCTCTGCTTGCTGTAAACATGTGCTAGGACCTGACACCTCCGATTAGACACATTTAACTGAGCACAAGCCTTGCAGAGGCACTCCATTGTTGGCAATAATCATGGTTAGTATCCGTTCTGTGGGTTTGTGGGAGATTGGTGTATCATTATATATCTATTAGGTGATGCAACATTCGATTCAATTAAAGTTTATTTCTATTGTGCTTTTTACAATGGACATTGTCTCAAAACAGCTTTACAGAATGTAAGAGTTATAGAACAAAATTCACTTATATTTAAATTTAGGTGTATTTATCCCTGGTGAGTAAACCTGGGGGGACTGTTGCAAGGAAAAACTCCCTTTAGATGGTTTAAGGAAGAAACTTTAAGAAAAACCAGACTTAAAAGGGGAACCCATCTTCATTTGTGTGACACTAAGAGTGTGATTAAAAATAATAAAAGTACAATACAAACACCAAAGTGTGAAAATTTTATGATCATGAGTGTGTGATTGTAAGACCTTCTACAGTCTTATACAGTCTATTAGAGTTTTGGAACCAGGAGCTCCTGAGCAACATCTGAAATCATTGTAGTTTCAAAACCGACTCCTTCATGCCTGAGACTTTAAATGTTCAATGATGGAGAAACAGTATATGTAGAATGCTATCTTGAGTATTAATTAAATACTCAAAGTCTAATGTCTGAAGTCTTTATGAAGTGAATACAACTGGTGCTGGTAAGTCTCTAAATCCTCGCAGGGTCGGGATCTTCACTATGAAGGTTTGAACTCTTCATGAGGTAGGACACAACTCGAGCTAAAACATAGCGATATTAAAGATATTAAGATTACCCTATAAAGTTGGGCTGTCAAAATTAACTCGTTGATAAATTCATTATAGCGGCACTAATTTTATTAATTAATTAATTATTGCAGCGCACATTTCAGTTTGGGCATTTTTATTACAAATATAAATAAATATAAAAGAGGTGAAATTGAAACCTTCGATGCAACGCACATTTATTCACGCCTTCCTTTCTTTTCTCAGATATAAAAATAAATAAATAAACCCCACCGAAATTATTTTTTTAATTAAAACCACAATTAAATATTTAGTTTTCATGCTTTATGTTGAGTTTGTTTTTCACTAATAATAAACATCAATTTGCATAAAGCATCCATATTTGTCCATGCCCATGTTGAGTATTAAAAACTTGAAAAGAATTATACTAAGATACATTTAAAACAGATAAAAATGTGCGATTAAGTGGCGATTAATCACGAGTTAACTCATGACAATCATGTGATTAATTGCGATTAAATATTTGAATCAATTGACAGCACTAATATAAAGACATTTATTAGTGCCATTAAGGACAGTTGTAACTTTACAGAGTGACAAGTGGGAGACAGATATTACTTAAAATCATTATAATTGAATAATCTGCTACAGACACAGTAGCTATCAGCATTTGGCAGATCTGGTTACATAATATTGATAGTCACGTGACAGGCATTTGGCATATTTTCAAACAATTAATACTGAATTATATACAGAAATTAGTGAGGTATTATGGTTAAATATAAAAAGTGTTCTAGGTAATGGACTCAAAACTTTGATTCAAACTGTATATGCGTATATTACTAAACTTGGTACAGATACAAACAATTCTCTTTCCTAATGCAAAAAGCAGGCCAGAGCAGCATAAGTGGGTGAGCGTGGAGGGGCATTAGTTGCATCAGCATCACTGTGCTGTCAGATGTCAGACTGATGGAATTCATGACTCTTTCCCTCCCTGAAGAGGTCCAGGCTGGGAGATTAGCTCAGATTGATTGGTACTACGAAAAGGCCCATTAACTCCGCCATCACTCTAGAGTACTTAGTGCCTTCTCTTCCTCCTTGTCCACCTCTGAAGCTTTGTATTTATGACACTCGCGATCTCCATCTTTAAAGCATTTTATTCGTTGCATACTCTGTGCGTGTATTGTGGGCGCCAGAGGACATTAAAACACTGAAAGGCACGTATACCTATTGAGACAAATCTTTTTATAGCTCATGTAGATGTATTTGTGTAGTTTAAAAAGGCACTAATTCTTAAAGTTTGTCTGGTTCAGAAGAAAACTTTGGCAGTTTGATCTGATTTCAGCAAGTAAAAGAGAGCTCCAAAGGTCTGGTTAAAAAAGCAGCCCGAGGAGTTATATGGTGCTGTATTTACCATTTTAGGTGATTTAAAGTGTATAGACACATATAACTGGATTTTCTTGTCCCAAATCTATTTTTATTGACTATTTACATTTGTGGCATTTTGCAGACATCCTTATTCAGAGCGACTTACGTTTTTCTCGTTCATAAAAGGGCCCGGGAATGGCAGCTTGGTGGGTTTTGGTTTGAACTCGGTGCTTTCAGAACCAAAGTTTAATGCCTGAAGTTACCACATCCCTGTAATAGGATTGTAATAGGATTTGTTTGTAATGTGTTATTTAAACAATGACTAAGAAAACTTTGTGTTATTGGCATAGATAGGTAGTGAACTTGCTATAGTTAGTAATGTTAGATTTACTTAAAGTTTTGGAGAAATTCCTGCTAGGATCTACAGGATTTCCCGCATAAAAATAAAGATATATTGCACACATTTGCGAATAAGGAGCACCTGTAATGAATAGAAATGGTAAGATTTACTGATTCATAAACATACAAGTTAACAGTGTGATGCTTCGGATACAGGTTTGTATCGCAATGCATCGTTTTCAACATATTTGCATTGGTAAAAAACTATTTATTTATATATAATTATTTATAGATGCACAATACTTTTATTATTTAGAAAGTGCCAATAATTTGTAACCAATATTTTGTATGTACATTGATTTCTCCTCACTAAACTTCTGCTACGTGAATATGACGTATCACGGATCATAGCACTACGGAAACCGAGGCTTGTCCTGAGAATCATATAGAATACAGATTAACATGGCAGAGGTAGAGCTGCGTCTTTCTGGAGACAGCACAGGAAAAGAGCAGGGTGGGTGGGCGGTTCTTTAGCGTGGAGGGGCATTAAACGGAACACCAAATGGTACTTTTGCTACGTTTCCACACAGATGATTAATGAGGTGATATGGGAGAAAATGCACCTCTTATAACTTTCATACAGATTACATATTTCATATTCCATATTTCTTGTTGCTCATTGTAAGCTTCATAAACTAGTCTACGTCTGTGGTGTGTGAGAGGCAGGAAATTATACACCAGTGGTAGATTGAAAAAGACGTGCAATGACAGAAAATAGGTTGATGGTCTAAAAACGGCAGGCAATAAAAAGGGAAGGAATTTACATTTCTCCAAATAGATTAAAACTAAAGTAATAGGCTTTTTTTTTTTTAAATGTAAGAAGTAGAAAAATCTACTTGAGTACAGTAACGATTTGTACTTCGTTACTACCCACCTCTGCATTGGAATATGGGTGAATCGTACCACATCGCCTCAGTAGCAGCTTCATATGTTTGTTTAATGTATCGTATCCTTAGCTATGCATTAAGATGCAAATTGCATCGGCCTCAGTTAAGGAGATGCACATCTTTACTAATGAATATAGATAAAGATATTTGTGTTGACCTAGCTATGTGTTTAAGGAGGATTTGTTTCTATGGGTCTTGAGAGTTTATTGTCCAAGGTTCCTTGATCAGCTGAAAGTTTTCTGCTAGCAGCATCCAGAGCAAAGAAGCGGAATAACCAGGAAGAACCTGGGAGGCCATCTTTGGTGCAGAGATCTATCACATAACTGATTGAAGACATAGGGTGAACAGAGTAAAGAGTTGTTTTAGACCTCTACCCTGGTGAGATATCGTTATGTACAGAGGATATATATAAGATGCATCTTGAGTGCTGCATACAGTAGATCTATGTGTGGATATAATTGCCCATGAGAAAGAGAGAGAGAGAGAGACGTTGATGGTGTATGGTCGACTAGGCTGTAATAGAGAACACCTATGCATCCAGACATCCGTGTGTCTCTTTCTAAGTAAGTGTGTGTGTGATTGCATTTGAAGGACAAAGAGCTGATTAGAATTCCACAGGGTCCTCGGGTGACACTCACCATGCTCGCTCTTTTTCCAGTGCAGGCGCTGCAGTGCAGAAACACATGGTATTGCAGGGATCTGTTGCCATGGCAATGGCCATGGTTTCTGACACCCATAAACCAGCAGCACCATTCTTGATCTGCAGACCAAAAAGAAAAAAGAAGGCAAACAGCATGCCTTTTGACAGATACCTTACAACACAGCATCTCTGGACACATAACAAAACATTATGTTTTTTCTATGTATTTAAAGTTGGTCATCTAAAGTTTTGGCATATTTCATTTGATTATAATTATGGATCAAGTTTATCAACATCAGACTCTGTATATATCACAAAAATTATATACATTTGCCACCTGTAATTGTATCTAAAATGTAAGTATTATAGAGTGGAAAGAAATGCAAACTGTTAACAAGCCTATACACTGACTTATCTACATTTTAAAGAGTAATTTTGCCTTCCCAAAAGGTATGGCACATTTGCACTTTACACCTAACTATATGTTCAAGGAAGATATTGTTTCTATGGGTTTTGATTGTGCAGTGTGTGTGTGTGTGTGTGTGTGTGTGTGTGTGTGTGTGTGTGTGTGTGTGTGTGTGTGTGTGTGTGTGTGTGTATATATACACAAACACAAGAGAGAGAGAAAGAGAATGAAAAAGAGAGGGAGACACTAATAGATTTATAGATAGATACAAATGTATTGTCATTGCATAGTACAGCAACGAAAAGCAGCAATGAAATGCAGTTCAGCATCTACCAGAAGTGCAAATAGTAGCAATTATATATATATCATATTAACATTATGACCACCTGCCTAATATTTCGTTGGATCGGACCTCACGGTCCAGCCTTCGCTCCCCACATGCATCAATGAGCCTCGGCTGCCCACGACCCTGTCGCCGGTTCACCACTGTTCCTTCCCTGGACCACTTTTGATAGATACTGAGGACTGCAGACCAGGAACACCACACAAGATCTGCAGTTTTGGAGATGCGACCCAGTCGTCTACCCATCACAATTTGGACTTTATTAAATCCTAACGCTCGCCCATTTTTCCTGCTTCTAACACATCAACTTTGAGGACAAAATGTTCACTCGATGCCTAAAAATAATGAGGTGTGAACAAAACCCTGTTCTTTTCCTAATGCTTTCATTTGTCAATACACTTGTTTACAGACAGACGCATTAAAAGGAAATGTGGAATGGCACAGGCGAAAAGCTGTGAAAACGAAAACCCTGAGACATACTATAAGGTGCAAGATGTACCTTTTGGCCACGATACTGAACATTAATGTATTTTCAACTCACTTATACTTTGCACAATGAAGCCGTTATTACGTTTGGAAAGGGTGAGTTTTTTTTATGAAAGTGAGAAAACCGATGTGGATGATGTGTTTTTCATGCACCCACATGGGAAGATCAGCGGTTAAGGCATTGGATATTTGATCGGAAGGTTGTGAGTTTAAATCCCAGCACCGCCAACCTCAACTGTTCGGTTGCATAAATGGTATAATTGCAACTTGCCCTGGATAAGGGTCTCTGCCAAATGCCATAAAGGTCAATTGAAAGTAATCTGGAGGATATAAAAGTGCTGTTGATGATAAATAAATGCATAAGCAGACACTGACCAGATCATATGGCATTATCAAGTACTCGTAATGCTCAGATATGGTGCTAAAACAGTTTTACTTTTGTCTGCCTTTTGCATTTTGACTGTGTTGAGCTTAAACGTGCTAAAAAGCTTTTTTCCACACTAATCATTTGTAGTGCCATTGTCCAAGTACGCATGGTGTCACTTCGGAGCACACATGGAAATAATGTGTCAAAATGTGGTAAACAAGCTGCACTAGTTTCCTTTTTGCAGAACCCGATATTACATTAAAAAGGGGGTCTAAAAAACTATTTCTGTGTATTTCTGTGCCAAGTAAACTCCTTCTGGGTTAATATAAGTTTTGGAAAAATATTTTCTGAGTATGGCTCTTCATGACATCATGAAGAGTGGAATTCCTTGTATGGGCACTTCTACTGGACTAGAGCAAGAGCAAAAACACACCCATCACCATGCTTCATTCTGTTACGGAGGTCAGCAGTGGCGCTGCACAAAACATGCAGAAGAATGTCTTCAAAGAAGCTTGTTTTTGGATGTGAGAAAAGGAGAACCTTGTTCAGTACTTACCATATAAACACGTCCTGCTGTATTTGTCGTTGCTGCTGTTGTAATTGACGATCAGACTTGGAATCAGACGTGTTCGGATCTTATTGTTAGGTGTTGTTCATTTAAGACTATTACAGTTTGTTCCTGTTTTATTTATAGCGATGTCACAGCTCGCAGACGATCTCTTGCAGAACACTTTAGCTCTGCCCACGGCACGCTTTCAGGAGCTCAGCTGTTCTTCGGAGAGAAGCATTAAACTGTAGCTTTCTTTGATTAAATTGACCAAAACTTGAAATCATTGAAACACTGAAACTGTGTGTTCTGTCCCCTTTACGTTCTGCTACAATAATGTGTGTGCAACATGCATGTTTCTTTTTTGGGAAATCCAAGTTAAAGTAAAAAAAAAACATATTTTCATAAACCTTGTGTCCTGGATTATGTAGACCAGAATCTTTATTACACCATTGTATATGGTTTTCCATACACCTTAATTCGTGTAAATTCTAAAGAAACCATGTTGCCTTCACTTCATCACTCCACCACAAATATTTGTTTAACAGTTTTTAAACATCTTCAGGATTGTTGAAAACCACAATAAATTGAATTTTATTATATATTTTGTGTAATCCAGTCAAAAACACTGCAGACTTTTGTTTCCCCCATGCCGAGTCTACAGTATTCAACCCAGTCTGTGTTTATATTCAAATCCCCGCACACATAAAAATAGTGGAATACACTTAAGTGAGTTCTACAACTACATAGTTTTCCCATAAGCACTTAAAGACTTCAGGGAACACCTGAGAGCATAAATGATGCTGACAACAATGGGGAGATTTCAGGAAGGAAGAGCAGACACACACTGAGGCATCCATATGTTATGCATCTCCTTTCATTAATTACAATTCTCTCGTTACCTGAATATTTCTGTGCTGCTGTCTGTCAAACCGGAAAGTACTCACAGCACAGTACACTTATTTTCTCATGCACACACACACAAACATTCACAGACCCTCTGCACAAATAATCCTCTCTCCCACTGTAATCTCTCTCTTTCTCTCTCCATGATTCCTCTTCCTCACTTCCTCTTCTCTCTTTCTCAGCGGGCAGGCAGACCATGAGCCACCACTACTTTTGATGTGCTAATGCTTTTTCAAAGATGGATATTTAATACAGGGAATAATTGGTCCTGACATGTAAGCTCTCATTATCAGCTGCTATAGACGGCAGATAGGGGTTTGAGTGTGATCAGATTTTAAATTGCCAGGAGGTCTAATTCTAGGAACACAGTAGGAGAGCCATCATGCACACTCAAACACACATGCGCATTCCAACAAAATGGCTAAAAAGAGAAGAAATGAATCGAAACGCGTCAAAACCTTGTAACGGTTGTTCGCTTTGACTTGACACGTCTTTTGTTCTCCTCAGAACAATTTGAGAAAGCAGAATTGTCCAGCAAAGTCAAAGAAATCCTGGTTGATTCTTGGTAAGCTGTGTGTGTGTGTGTGTGTGTGTGTGTGTGTGTGTGTGTGTGTGTGTGTGTGTGTGTGTGTGTGTGTGTGTGTGTGTGTGTGTGTGTGTGTGTGTGTGTGTGTGCGTGCGTGTGTGTGTGTGTGTGCCACAGTACCTGGCTATAAATTTTTACCCCCAGGCATTCAGTGGTGTCCTGTCAATCCACCTCTTAATACCATCATTATGATGCCATGTCTACAGAAACTGTCAATATGAATACAACACAAATATAATGGTTCGATTTAATGTCAGTACGTTTGTGTGAAGAAATGCAAATTAAATTGCTTGTCATTTTTCATTAACGTCGTTTATTATTATTAACACTGAACATCAACAGTTTACAAAACAAGTTTTAAAAAATTGCCTCTAGTGCCATATCTGAGCATTATAAGTATTTGCTAACACCGTATGGTGTGACTAATGCCTGCTCAGTGTTTTAGATGTTAATGCTGGCCTCTGAGACATGGTAGGCAGACTCATCAGCATACTCATGTCATTGTGATATGCTCTATATTGAAGAAGAATGTATGCTCTAGTTTTAAAGATCTCCAGAACAATCCCAGGATTTGTGAATTTCTATTAACACTTTATTCACCTCCTGAAATATAAGCAACATATATACAATCCCAATTCCAAAAAAGTTGGGACTCTGTGTTATATGTACATAAAAACAGAATTCAGTGATTTGCAAATGCTGTAAAACTATATTCAGTTCACAATTGAACATAGAAAGCATATCAAATGTTTCAACTCAGAAGATTTACCATTTTAAGGAAAAATAGGGTTATTTTGAATTTGATGGCTAAAACACGTCTCAAAAAATTTGGGATGTGGCAACAAAAGTCTGGAAAAAGTAGGGGTTATTGGTTGATTTTTATAAATTAGGGCTGAAACGATTCCTCGAGTAACTCAAGTAATTAGAATCCGAAAAAATCTTGCCTCCATGCTTTGTTTAGTTAGTCTATTTACCTACACATGGAACAATGTTATTACTGATGCACCACCTGCTAAACTCTGTAGAGTTCTGGACAGGAAACACAGAAGGTGCTGCAGAATGAAACAGGGAGAAAACAGCGAGGGGTCGAGGAGAAGATTCATCCAAAGAAAACAACTAAAATTTTCCAAAGTTTGGGATGATTTCAAACTCAAACATAAAGAAAACATTGTACAGTGTGTTTAATATGGCAATTGAAGGCACTACATAGATTTAGTTTTCCTATATTGCAATTTCAGCAATAAAAATCTTAATTTTTCTAAAAATGAGATCTGTCTTATTTTCTCTTGTATATATAGTATTGCACTTTAATAAAGTAAAAGTAATTTTTATATCCAATTTTTCGATTAATCGTTGAAATAATCGAGAAAAAAAAATACTCGATTAAAATAATTGATAGTTGCAGCCCTTATATAAATAGTGTATCTCGAGGCAGAGACTCTCAGAAGTAAAGATGAGCAGAGCTTCACCAATCTGTAAAAGACTGGGTCTACATATTTTGTGGAACAATTTAAGAACAATGTTCCTCATAATCAAATTGTAAAAATAGCTGAATATCTCATAATTTTCAGTACATATAATATCATCAAAGTATTTGGGGAAATCTCAAGGGACAAGGGCAAAAATCGATATTGGATGCTCATAATCTTTGGAAAAACAAAAAATACAACAAAGGACACTCAGAACTGTTGAGAAGCTGAACTCCTGTATCAGACACATATGGGACAACATTAATTTCCCAAAACTTCAGCAGCTCGTCTCCTTAGTTCCCAGATGTATACAGACAGAAGACGTGATGCTACATAGTGGTAAACATGGCCCTGTGTTAATTCTTTTAAGAGGAGTTGCACCCATCAAATTTAAAATGACCTCTTTTTAAATTGGTGTATATTCTAAGTTTCTTTATTTTGGTTTATTGTAAAAAAGAATATGTATTCATGGGATTTGCAAATCATTGTATTCTGTTTTTAATTACATTTTGCACAAAGTCAAAATTTTTTGTAATTGGGTTTGTATACACTTTTAGAAGTGGTCATTAATGTCTTATTATGAACAGTAAATTATTTGCAAAGATTTCCTCTGTTCATACAGGTTGATACCTTTATTTCTTAAAGTGTACAGAGCTTTAGTTTCAAAGTGGGACCCCTTACCTATACTGTAGCTCCTTAGTAGGAAATCCCAAGAAAATCTAGACTGTTCCATCAAATGGGTTTATTTCAAAGTTTCTTGCTCATTTCCACTACAAAGTCACATTGCTACTTTTGCCACTCGAGTGCTCATTAAGATACCTTTTTTTTTTTTCATCCAAATACAGTTAATCAAATTCGAATTTTACGGAGTGCTTTCAACCATACCAGATGGGCAACATTTAATAAATAATTATGTAAAATACATCAGCCCAAACCCACATCAGCCCAGAAGTACAACATTCACATTTGCATCATTAGTATTACTTTCTGCAAACCTCGCTAAAAATAGCTCGCAAAAAAAAAAAGTAAATAAATAAATAAATAAAAGTTTAACCTGCACCTAAATTGCATATCTGCATAAACTTGAAATAGATTGTTATAAACCACAATGTGAACTCGATTGCTTACAGGAACCAAACCCTCAAAGTACCCCGCAATACAACTTCTAAGGATATTAAGGATATTACGACATTTAATCAAAAGCTCCAAGTTAATTTGATCCAAAACCACAGGAAGGCTCATTAAGTTGTTCAGCACCACAATAATGAAGAAATGTACCCCTTGAAAAAAACCCAGCCGTGCTATACGATTGCACGTTGCATATTTAAAGAAGCAGATAAACGAGGAGGTAGAATTACTTCCATTCTCTGATTACAAGGTGTGAACTGAAGGACAATTGGTAGGACATTTCTGTCTATAATGTCCTAATACTTCTCTCCCAGACTGGTTTCTCATAATAAGCTGGTTTAGATAAGACTTTAGTCATTGAGAAGAAATGTACCGCTAATCGTTAAGCTCAGATCGAAATACACCCAGCTTCATTTCAGCAATATAGCCAAGTTACAGTCTATGGCAAATGGGACTAAAGACTACCTTTATTTCGAATACACTCTTTTTTCTTTCTCTCTCTGGACCTAAGATCCCATTCAACGTCTTTCCACTTTTGCTAGGCAACCACTGATTGGGCACACAAAAAAAACATGTGATTTACCAATTAAAACTATTTCAAATTAAACCTAGTGTTACTGTAGTTCCTGTAGTTAGTCAAGGTTATTGTCCTTCCCGGTCCTACGTCCTGACTGACAGCACGCTCTTTTAAAGGACGAGGAAGGGACACAGCTGGAAGTCAGTTATGACTAACACTCGGAACAGGCTCAAAAGCTGGATGGCTCATGGTAGCCATTTTAGCACAAAGTGACGAATATTGCAATGTGTGCTGTGAATATTTTGACATATTCTGCACTTCATGACTTTGGGAAATTACAGGGAAACTCAAGTTTACAGGTACCATCACCAAAAAACATATATTCTTATATTCAACACAAAATATTTACATAGAAATACATATACATAAATATATCTATTTCTGATCAATTAGTACTTAATAAATAGTATTTTTAAATATGATGTGAAATATCTATATGGACAAATTTAGTCTACACCTGACCTCATATTTTTTTAACATTTAGTCCCCATTTGCTGTTATAATAACCTCCATTGTTCTAGTAAGATAATTTTGGAGTGTCCTTGTGGAGATTCATTCAGGAACATAGGATTTTGTAAAATCAGGTACATTGCATTTACATTTAAAGCCTTTGCTGATCGCCCTTATCCAGTTGTAACTGTCCAGTTCAGGACCCTTACACTGCTTTGAGTCATGAGCTGCTCTGGAGAATTTAGGAGCTCTGAGTCGCTGGACTGGAAGAGCACTGGCACACTAAGATGTACTGATGGTACTGATGTAGGTGAGGTGAGGTGAGGAGGCCTGGGGTGCAGTCAGTATTCCAATTCATCCAAAAGATGTTCAGTATGGTTGATGTCTCTAGAGCAGGAGATCTTCCAGTCTATGTACACAGGGGCATTGGTATGCTAGAACAAGTTTAGGGTCTTCTATTTCAATGAGGGGAAAATTGAAGAAGTTTGAAATTTGTGGACAAACTAAAATAGATGGTTTTCTGAAACCATTAATTTGATTGTGCAAAGAAAAAATGCCTTTTGAAGAAGTGATATTTACATAAGAAAAGATTCTGAGATCTCCAGGTCAAGATCTCTGAATAACTCTTGATGACTCTCTACTCTCCTCTTCAGCCACTGCTCGCAACCTTGGGGTAACTATGGACAATCAACTGTAATTCTCCTCACATGTCGCTGATGTGGCTCATTCTTGTCAAGTTCTTCTCTACAACATCCGAAGGATTTGACCATTTCTATCCACACAGGCTGCCCAGGTGCTTGTTCAGGCTTTTGTCATTTTAAAACTGGACTACTGCAACTCTCAGGTCTTTCTCTAAATGCTACTCGTCCACTGCAAATAATCCAAACACAGCTGCACAACTTGTGTTCAATCTGCCCAAGTTCTCCCACATCACCCCACTGCTGCGCTCCCTTTACTGGCTTCCAGTAGCTGCACGTATCAGATTCAAAAGGTCAAAAATGGACCAGCGCCATCTTACCTCAGAGACCTCATCACATCTCGCACTGCACCACGCTGTCTGTGATCCTCCAGCACTGCTAGACTGGTACCACCTTCTCTCAGAATGAGAGGTAAGTATACTTCAAGACTCTTCTCTGTACTGGCACAGAGGTGGTGGAATGAACTTCCAGTGATAGTCCCTGGCTATCTTTAAGCAACGGTTGAGACTTACCTCATCCTGAAACACTTAAATTAGCACTTTCCAAGTCTGCTTTGTAAAAATCAAGAGTTATAGTCTGATTTATATTTAGTTTGTAATCTAGTGTACCAGGGCAGATTTATTCATTGATAAAGATTCAAAGCACTTTTGTACGTCGCTCTGGACAAGGGCGTCTGTTAAATGGCGCAAATGTAAATGTAAAAGTAAGATTTAATGTACCACCCATTTTATGTGTCAAGTATTTGAGTTCGATGCACGTTTGTACGGCTTCTCCTAGCATCTACATATAGGATATTTGTTGTCTGTGGGTGACCCCACACACAATTATTACATTGTCTTCCAATGACTGGTGATGCAGATACTGTAAGGTCTGACCATGGGATTGTAATATTGGGGAAAAGGGAGCTGCTGGATTGAGTTTTTTAACACACACTCATAGTATGCACAGTTGTAGAAGCAAACATGATCTTCTGTGGTCTAACAGGTGTGATCATTAGGAAAGCCATGACACAGAATCATGTCTGGTCACACAAGGGTCAGTGGGTAACCTGGGAGTGTAAATGTAATGTATCACACAGGCATGAATATAATCCCACATGGTATTCAGTGGAAGACAAAACATTGGGGAAATATGGGACTTACATGTACATGGATGTGTTGGTGCTACTCGGTGCACACATAGACACACTGCTGATCATTAGAGTGTAGTAGGTAGAGCAAGAACTGCAATGTGCAGTGTGTTTTGTTGTCCTGCCGCAACAGCACTGTGGCGACATGCAGTACACATTCAGTCACTGAATGGGAAACACTTTGTACTGGAGTGTCTACATGAGAGTACTCCATTGAGATCAGAAGATTTGAACATGGTGACACATGGTGACACATCTCTGGAGAATCTAGCTTCCTGAATGAAGCTTTCCTCATGTCATCTCAGTAAGGTATTCCTTGCCATTGTTACCTCTGGCTTGCTCATTAGGAATAAACTTATAGAGAATTTTGATTACATTTATATTACCTTTATTGGGGTACGGCTGCTTTGTGACTGTGATTTTTAAAAGCACTATACAAATAAAAATCTTCAGGAATATAAAGTAGCTATAATAGGTGATATTGTGTCACCTTCGGAGATGCTATCCATGATGGGATGTCTGGCAGACATGCTAAGATTCCTTGCAGAAACCCTGAGAGTCTGTACAAAGAAAGAGTAGAATATGCCAGTGGTTATTATTTAACTATTCTGCAGTTGAATCTGCGAGAGTGAAAGGGAAAGTTTATAGGACTGTGGTGAGACCTGTGATGTTGTAGGTTTAGAGACAGTGGTATTGAGTAAAAGACAGGAGGTGGAGCTGGAGGTAGCAGAGCTGAAGATGTTGAGGTTTTCGTTGGGAGTGACGAGTATGGACAGGATTAGAAATGAGTTTATTAGAGGGACAGCGCATGTAGGACGTTTTAGAGACAAGGTGAGGGAGGTGAGATTGAGATGGTTTGGACATGTGCAGAGGAGGGACATGGGGTATATCAGTAGGAGAATGCTGAGGATGGAGCCACCAGGAAGGAGGAAAAGAGGAAGACCAAAGAGGAGGTTTATGGATCTGATGAGGGAAGACATGCAGGTAGTTGGTGTGAAAGAGGGAGATGTAGACGGGGAGGTCTGGATATGGATGATCCGCTGTGGCGACCCCTAATAGGTGAAGCCAAAAAAAGAAGAAGAAGAAGAAGAATTAATTACAAGATAAAATGAAATGGTATGATGCCACTTTGTGATGATAGATAGATAGATAGATAGATAGATAGATAGATAGATAGATAGATAGATAGATAGATAGATAGATAGATAGATAGAAAGAAAGAAAGAAAGAAAGAAAGAAAGAAAGAAAGAAAGAAAGAAAGAAAGAAATGCAATAGAGCATATACCAGATGTGCAATAGTAGTAATTGTGCAAATTATATAATATATTGCAAAGTATGAGACCAGCATCTGGTTTATCAGTGCACTGTGGATAAATGTGTCTGACTCGTGCAAGCTTTTATAAAAAAGTGCTTCCTCACTTAGCATAGCCTTCAGTCACTCAGCACCTTGCCAATGGGAAAAGCTTATTTATTCACCCATTCATCATATGATTGTAAATAAAAAAAATGTTGTTTTTTTAATGGGGAGTGTTAAGAGTTGGGGGACAGTGTTGAGCACTGATGTATTTGGGTTCCCGACTGGATAATGGATGGAGCATGGTGGAGTGTCAGGATGATTTGTGAGCTCTCCAGATCTAAGGCCTTCTAGCTCTGATTAAGTTTGTAACTGCAGGGATGGAAAACTCTCTGAAGACAGACCCCAGGCTTTGGCTATCCTAGGACCTTATTTTTTTCATGGCCTCTGGGAGATTTTTAACATTTTGCCTAATATTCTAAATCGTAAAACACAAAGTGGCATATATTTCATGCTTGCAACTATTGAAAAAACAACAACTTTAAGATTGATTTTTGTTTAGGATGTTGAACTATTCTAGCTTCTTATTGTAACCTTTTGAGGAAGTAAATTTACAACATATGTGCAGCAGGCTGAGAAAAACCTAGTTTTATTTAATATAGTTTAATTCTATTTTATAAAGAATTAGGTACCAATCTTGAACTCTCTGGTCATCTTTTAGGATGAAATAAGTTACATTTTTGCTTTTGGGCATAAATAATTTTGTAAAGTGCTAGAACTGGTTCATATGTGCAAATGAAAGAAGTTCAATGTGCAGCTGAAGAGGTTCCACATCAACAGCCTAAAAATTTATGAATTTACTGAGCAACTCAAGAACTTTTTTACGATGGATTTGGACTGGAATTAATTTTATCAGTCTGCTACAGTACATTGGCTTAGAAGTACAGGTTGCATTTAAGCACCTTTCACTGCACACCTTTTCAATGGTGAACTGTAATGAATGGACATTCAGTGATGAGGATGGGTTCACTTTTGGGTCTGGTTCCTCTCAAGATTTCTTCCTTACCAAATCTCAGGGAGTTTTTCCTTGCCACAGTTGCCACAATTGCCACTGGCTCACTAATTAGGGATAAACTTACACTTATAAGGAACAATACTATACATTCTTTTATAACCTGTTTATCTCTGTGAAGTTAATTGAAGTGAAAACTACAGATTTGGAACTTCTTTCAATTTGAAATATGACAAAATATAAAGTTCTAGCAATATAAAAAACCTATTCATGCCCAAAAAAGTGAACATTCACTAAAGATGACCACACACTTCAATATTAGAAACTAATTCTATATATGATATACATACTATATATAGTACTATAAACCCTATTGAACACCTTTAGGATGAATGTGAACACACAACAGGCCTCTTTAACTTATCAACATCCGTACCTGACTTTACTCACACCCTTGTGGCTAAATAAATCTTCACAGAATCTAGTGAAATATCTTCCCAGAAGAGTGGAGGTTATTATAAAAGTAAATGGGGAGTAAATGTGGAATGGGATGTTCAAGAAGCACATACAAATCCTATGACCACAGGTGTCCACAAACTTTTTTTGTCTTGAAGTGTCCCTAATTAAAGCATTTTCATGAAATTTTGCTACAATTTTAAGGTTCCTTAAAGTGTGTGTGTGTGTGTGTGTGTGTGTGTGTGTGTGTGTGTGTGTGTGTGTGTGTGTGTGTGTGTGTGTGTGTGTGTGTGTGCTTGTTTACTTCGGTCCTCAGTCATCCCTAAATCTTTCTGCTTTTATAAACTCAGCATGTGCACTCAGAGCAAAGCTTTTCGTCCTTGGAGATTTTGTTCATTTTTCACTTCGCGTTTGAAACTGTAAAGCTGTAAGTGGATAACTCTGCGTGTGGCACAGTACCACAACCAATGTATTTGAAAACATGGACCACAAATCCGAGACCGCCAGGTGCACCGATTGAATTCACGTTCCTATTGAAACATCTTCGATACATTCTCGTTGGCTATATGACGGCAGATAGTAGACACCTGCTGGTGTAGTGGGATCAAAATCACCAGAAGTTACTAGAGAACTTAAAACACAGTGTGAAAACAACAATCGCTGGCTTCTTTTAGGGTAATCGATATCGCACCACATCAGAGATGCTTCATTACATTAAAATAAATGGCAGTAACCAGAATACAGTGAAACCTCAGTATACAGCATGTGTTGAAGATTAAGCCACAAGTAGCATCAACAGCTTTGACTTTCATGCCTAATCACACAAACATCAAGAAAGATAACTGTCAAGGTTATTGCCTGTACATCGATAGATGCAAGCCAGGTCTCTTGGAAATGTTCGCTACAGACAAACTGACAGTGGTGAACAGTAACAAAGTAAAAGTAATGTGTTACTTTTATATATAAGACTTTTAATATGTCTTCAGTAGCTTTATCTCATATCTATACTTTACTGAACTATTTATATTTGGGGATACTTTAGCTTGAACTTCACTACATTTCATAGTCAAATATCTTTTTTTTGGGGCACAGATACACAAACAAGGACATTTAAATGACAAGACAGACTTGAAATTTTTTTTTATACTTTTGTTTTAAAAAAAAAAAAACAATATGCCTTCATTTCAAATCCGTAGAAAAACCATAATGCATGAAGAAAATGCACAGGGTCATTTTATGAGGTTAATATCTATGCTTCTGTTAGAGATGATGTATGTGTGTGGTGCAGCTGTGGCTCCAGTGAAAGGAGACTTGTTGAATTGTGTTCATTCCGTTTCTTGCTTCAGTAATAGCATCAATTTTTGCTGTACAGTATGAGATTCCTGTGTGTGATGCAGCGCTCTGTTATACTGCGTTTCTCTATCATGTTAATGGTTTCAAAAACCGTGGTGTCATAATGATAGTATTAAGGGGTGGATTGAATCAGGCGGGACACCACTATAGGCCTCGGTGTGATCTGAGATTATTTCAAATATGTATAGTAATTGAATCTTGCTGCCACCACTGATTTGGAAATAACTATTTTTAAGCCTTAAGTTCAACTGGCCTGACTGGATACTGACTAATATACTGACTAACTAATATGTTTGTGTGATTGGTTTCAACTTTACTTTGCTCCCATAAACACAGTATGTATGCACAGACAACACAGAGCCAGGCAATCTCTGTGCACTCTTTTACTTATGTCTTAATGCAGAGTGCAGATGGATATCTGACTCTAATGGAGTGTGTGTGAGTGTTTGAGTGTGTGTGTGTGTGTGTGTGTGTGTGTGTGTGTGTGTGTGTGCTGTCTCTGCTCTTGTTGTAAATGATCTCTGGCTTCTCTTATGTTCCTCCACTACGGCCTTCATCATCTCTTTTCCGGAAGCAGAGATCGAGAAAGGGGCAGTAGGGTGGAAGAGAAAAAGAAGAGCGACGGCTGGAGCAAGGTGAATGGCCCGCGGATCAATCCTTAGGGCAGTGCTGGAGGAAGGGAATGGTGTGTGCTGAGCTGTAAAGCATATGGCATTGCTAAACTGAACATCAGTCACTGAGCCCAGCAGGCCAGATACAAGCCACACTTGTGTCGCCACGCTCACGTTTCGAATCACGGCTGCGCTGCCCGCTTCTCCATCCTGGCCCGGCCCGGGCCGCTCTGTTGCTCTCTATAAGGTGCGTCAATTGAGATTTCATGGCTGCGTGAGCTACACAGCAGGGTCCCGCTAAACACGTTTAACCCTGCAGCACTTCCCAGGTAGACTCAGAGCAGAGAAGCATTAGCGATGCATGTGCGATCCCTGTTCGGTGTCTCTTGTTAGGAAAGCTGTGAAATCAAGTAAACTGGGTGGTATTGTATACATGAGCTCTGAGTGTGTGTGCATGCGTGTGAGCGCTAACACACACCCCTAGTG